>NW_022196903.1:774561-846360 GCF_008632895.1 Mastomys coucha
AAAAAAAGAGTGATAAGGAAAGAGTCCCAAGGGAAGGGAAACAAGCAGGCTGCATTCAGAAGACTTGGTAAAGGAACAAAACATGAAGCAGGCAGGGCTGTGTGGTCACAGAGGTTCTAACATGAAAAGAGATGTGGATGTGCCCTGAAAGGGCAGGTCATGGGCAAAGCTTTGAAGCAGAGACGGTAGGTAGGTGGGAATGTTATATCGACTTGTACTGAGAGGAATTTAATAAAATCTTGATGTGCTGTTGGTATCCAGAGCCAACATGAAAGAAATAAAGAGTTCCTCTGGTAATAGGAGTAAGAAATAGATAGGAAGAGATCGAAGGAGATAAGAAGAGTTAGGCTAGCCATACTGTACCGTACCCACGTGGGAAAAGTAAAACATTAGACGACACGAGGTCTGGTCACTCAGTCATCTTGAATTTAATAATAATTCCTTTGTTCCCGCAACAGGTAAAATACCTGGGGCAAAACCCTTCCCCCAAACTACGTCAGTGTAACAGTCCAATCAGTAACTTCCTTCTTGCTCAATGGAGGTGGAGCTTCTGAATGTAGCCGGTTCCGTTCAACAGTGGGCAGCGCTGCGTTGTTGTGTTACTGTCCGGGCTTTGGGGAGGGAGTCTACAATGTGCTGTGACAGAAGGCAGTAGGATAGGGCAAACTCCTTGTCATCTGTCACTGAACTTTTACTCGCGTCTGTCCATAATTCTAGAGGCCCTAAGAGTGCTGGATACAACTGCACAAAACTTTCTTATAAACAAACAAGCACACAAGCAAACAAGCTGTGACGAGGGGAACATTTAGACACTCATTGGAAGGCACTGTCCTTCAGAAACCTGCTGCTGTCAGAGGGTCTGTGACATATCAATGGCCAAAAACCAAGAAATAGGATATTTTCCAAGAACATTAAGAATCTATCTTCTCATAAAATATAAAATAAGCCAGAAAGAAAGGAGGAAGAAAGAGAAATAAAGCGAAGGGAAGGATAGGAAGGGAAGAGGATAAGGTAAAATAAATTTGAGATTATTGATTATCATCAACCATGCAGTGCTCACTAAGATCCTTCATCCAAAGAGGACAAGAATTCAGCGCATATATATATATATATATATATATATATATATATATATATATATATGAGTAGGTAAGCAACAACCCATAAGGAAAATGTATCAAGAAAATTTGTGTACTTCTGCTTGCCGAAGTAGAAAAACTTACTTAAAAAAAACCTAACTAAAATAATATGTAAACAGTATTTTGTATACCAAAATTGGGGGAAATATAATTAAATAGTAAGTGCTTATCTCTAAGGAGAATTTGAATATTCAATAACTTTAGTCCTTTTTTCAGATCTTTCTGTTACTTGTTTTGTTATTGTACAAAAAAATAAGAATAATATGTGTTATTTAAATCTATAGCATTATGTTTACAATGCCTAAATACTGTTGATACTGGAGGAAGGCAGATATGTGAACAAAGATATGGAAGAATTCCATATCTTCTACAGATATGGAAGGTGGAGACATATATTAAATAATACCTGGAACTTTTCAGGAATATCTGAGGTTTCTGCCATTGTTACTCAGGCAAAAGTGATTGAATTAAAGAGAAACAGCTACATTAGTCATGGATTTACACTCACAAAGTATTGAAGGACTTTTAAAAGGAAAAATAAAAGTTTTCCCAAACAGCTAATGTCTCTCAAAAAAGGCACTTCTAATTCTAATTCAAACACCAGGCATTGGGTAGGTTCACATACCCACTTCACAGTAGCCAGTACCATTCTCTGGCCCCATGTGGTGTTTCTTAAAAATCCTGTAAGGCAGAAGCACAGAGACTTGGAAATCAGAAAAAGACTGGAAGGGTCTGATTGTTCAGGCAGCATGTGTATAGTAGAGGATTGCAAATTCAATCATCAATAGGAGGAGAGGACCTCGGCCCTGTGAAGGTTCTGTGCCCCAGTGTAGGGGAATGCCAGGGCCAGAAAGTGGGAGAGGGCGGGGTGGCAGGCATGGGGAAGTGGGAGGCAACAAGGGTTTGTTTTTGTTGTTTTTGTTTGTTTCTTTGTTTTTTGGAGGGGAAACTGGGAATGGAGAAATTTACATGTAAATAAAGAAAATATCTAATAATAATAATAATAATAATAAAAATAATTAAAAAAAGACTCATTTTCATGTAAAAAAAAAAAAGACTGGAAGGGTCTCCACTCACAGCCGTTAGAATCTAGAGATATTCTGGAGACTCACAGTTCTCTCTTTCTCACTCCTTTTTGGCAAATTATTTTTTATTTGTTTATGAAGAATTAAGGTTTGTTATGGTATTATCAAACAAAACTTGTTTTTTTTTCTCCTGCATGCCTGTTCTTCACTCTCTCTGCTTTTCTTTGGTCCTCCTGTTCCAGTAGCCTCCTTTCTACCTACAGGCCTCTTAGGAACTGTGTCCACTGCCCAAACCTCATTCCCACCTTTCAGCACCTCTGGCTCTTACTCAGATGGTCCTCTGTTTAGTTTCACACTGTATCCACCTCACAAGACTTTGTTCATATGCATGCAGCATTAAAAGTTAGCATATGCACAGGGGAGTAGGCATTAGATCTTTACGTTTCTCACAGAGTTTTCTCACTAAATGTAATATTTTCCAGTTTCATCCTTTCCTTCTAAACTTTCACAGTTTTACTCTTTGTAATACTTGACTAAGGTCCCATCGTGTATATACACCACATTTTCATTATCTACAAAACTAGATGTTCTTTGACATTTTTCACCCAAGCAGGAAAAGTCAACACAATGTTTGTTTTGGGTCTGTCATAAATTGCAGCTCATTTTCAACTCTTGGGGATTAAAGGATTGCTTCCTGTTAATGAAAATATACTATGATTCTTCCCTGCCTACCTGAGTTCTTCAGAGGTTAACTGGCTGAAAGGAATAGCAACCTGTTCTTATGGTTACTTTGTTCAAAACCCCAGGGTGGAGATGAGAAATGAAAATAGGTGACCAGCATCTCCAGGCTGGCCTTCAGAGCCTTTTGGTTTGTTCTAAATCCCCATCTGAATGTCAGCTCCTAGCTGCTTCCTCGATTCACCATGGCTGATGAGAAGCCTGGAGCACCCTCCTGGGCTTGAGAAGAGTTGTGGATACTGTGAATTTGTACGCATCAGATGAATACTCCTTATCCTGAAGCAGAAGGAACCGTTGTCCTTTTAGCTTTGTCTTCTTCAGAACATATCATTACTCAGAAATCGCAAGGGTTGAGATGGCATGGCTTTCTTCCTGAACTTTGCAAACCAGCTAAGAAGAAAACCATTCCACAGAATGGAAACACTTGCTCTGCATTTTTACACTGCTTTCTCAAGTTCCAACGCCTCTGCCACAGAGGAAACAATTTTTCCAAGGACTCAGAGGCCTGGAATGCTTGATGGCCCATTCAAACCAGTGAACATTAGTATTGATGGTTTGAAGTAATGCTAAGTCAGACTTGAAGGTATAATGAAAGTTTTCTCTAAGAAAGGTCATCTAGTTTGTTGGCATCAGGGCCTCAGGAACCCATGATGTCAAATAGGCAAGCCTCACAGACCTGTTGCCAAGGCAACAGCTGCCCTATTCCCAGAAGCCATTGGACTCAGCTCCCACTTTTACCTGCAGCCACCATATCACCACATACACACACACACACACACACACACACACACACATATGGGGAACGCTCTTCCCTCGCTCTCTCTCTCCTCCTCTTCTCTTTCCACCACCACCTGCCTCTCTCTCTCCCAATTAAGTACATGGAACTGTGTGGGCCTAGTGTAGTGTGTCCTGACTCAAGCTGCCATTCTAACACATCATAGTTGATGCCAACATCTATGTGCCAAGTCCATCCTGAGTGTGGCATGGTGTGCTCCTAACATCTTTATCACCATATCTGACTTCTGCTTTTGATGATAACAAAATAACATCCCCCCACCCCCACCCCCCAGTTCATCTGTTTGAATAAGTTGACCCCAGGGATGTCTCCATTTGAGCACTTGGCCCTGAGATGATGACAGTGGGTTTTGAGAGGTTACAGAACCTTCTAGACAAGGAGCTTAGCTGGCAGACAGAGGTACACAGGAGATTATAGCTGGCTTCAGTTGCAAACTGATCTCTCTGTTTCCTGATCCATGGAGCTCGAGGAAGCTGTCAGCAAGCTCCTAGGCCCAGATCAAGCTAGTCCTGGCTGCCATGCTTTCTCTGATGTAATTGACTGTATGTCCTTAAACCTTGAGCCAAAGTAAACCCTTCTACAATAAAGTTGTTTTAGATAGGTATTTTATCAAATCATGAAAAATGTAACTCACCTCACATTTCTTTTATGGTAAAGTCCTTGAGGAAATAAACATAAAATTTGATGGCTTCTTCAGTGCTTTACATATAACAGGCAATCAAAAAATATTAAGTTAAGCACCAGATAAATCTCAGCTAAAGCCAGGGCACATTCAGTGGTAATAAATGAAAACTTCAGCAGCAACATGGTAGTACAATTTACTTGCTTGCAATATTTTCTTCTGCCTCCTCCCTTGTGTCTGCTCAGAAACTCATAATTTTTAATTTGAATAAGAGCCAGTGGGGTATTTGGTTTTAATTTGTGAAGGAAAGGGGAAGATACAATTATTCAAACTTCACTCTGCTACCACAGACAGTTATTAGCAGCACTGTCAGCATACTGAGCATATTTGAAAGATTTCATGCAACTTTTCCTTGATTTAACATTACATTTTAATTTATCTTCCTCCTCAGGAGTATAAAGTAACAGGTACTATGTCACTATGTTTCTTTACTACTTTGTTATAAAAATAGAGATAGTACATATGCTCCAAGAAGATGTTGCGAAGCACCACTTGTCTAGATTTATCACACAAAGAGCTGGCTTCTGCTTCAGAACGATCAAGTAAAAACAAATAATATTGAAATGAGTCACACTTGGCCTATTGTCTTAGCCTACAAAAAATCCAAAATCAAATCAACTAACTATCAAACACTGAATATAAAATGCTTGGGGGGGGGCTATGGATGTAGCTTAGATAGTAGAGTATATACTAGTATCCATGATCCCCTGGGTCATATCCTTAGCACCACATAAAACCTGACACAGTGCATATGCCTGTAATTACAACACTGAAGAAATAGATGCAGGAGTATCAGAAGTTCAGGATTAAAATACAGACCTGTGCAGACCAGTCCCAACCAATAAATACATCTGCAACACAATTCCCAAACACAGATCTCAGGGATCACTGTGGAAGCAGGAGCAGAAAGATGGTAGTAACCAGGGAACAGGGAGCTTGTTGTGAGATTGCTTTGCTAGAAATGTCAGAAGTTACACCCATGAAATCTTATCAACATAGCTTTCTAAATATGACCAGAACAAGGATCATACCAACAGACAGGCTAACACAGAAGTGGGAAAGAACTATGGACATATGAGGATGAGGAGAGCTGGGGGAATCATTCTTCCCCAGGGAAGAGCACATCAATTATTTAATGCTAAATAGCCCTGAAAACATACAAACAGGTAACATTAGACAGACTGAGAAGTTTGCGTTTATATATTTAGGAACACAGAACCAATTAAAGAAAAAGAGGCCATGTATTTGAGATAAAACAAAGGGGTGAGAAACAGGCTTTGTAGGGAGAAAAGGGAAGAGGAGAGATAATCAAAGTTATTGTTGGGGACAAAGAGAGTTTAAGACCACTCTGGTATACATGAAAGCTTATTTCATTAAAATAATATATAAAATAGCGGTGTTGAAATTTGAAATCTTGTTGGTGGACCCATACCCAGGAGTATATGAGCAGCACATGTTATTCTGGGTTATAAAATGAGAAGACAGGAAGTTGAAGATGTAGGGAGGTAGAGGCAGGTCTGAGATGAGTTAAGGGGAAGAGAGGAGGTAAATATGATCAAAACGTATTGCAAGATATTCTCAAAGAAGTAATAAAAATGTTTTAGTGTAAAACCATAAAATCCCAGCTATTACTAAATTACACACTTTTAAACCAGGGAAACTCAGATGACTATCCAATTCTGCTGGAAACTGAAAAGGGTTTTACTACTGCAAGCTTCTACCCCAAATTATTCAGGTAATTTACTCATATAGGACATGTATGGTTACTCTTTTACAAGACTAAATGTCAGCTGTCTTGAATGATAGAGTAAGAGCATGCAATCCTATCTACATTCACACAGGAAGGGGTATTGCTTTTACTTAGAGAAGAAACTCCTGTTGGGAACAGAACTGAAACACCCCACTTTTCAAACAGCGCACTACAAAGGTCACTTAGAGAATGTCTATCTGCTTTGCATAGCTAAGTGTTTCCACAAGTTAATTAGGTGATTCTAGCAATTAATTAGCCAGGTTAATGGGCTTCGTATTGATTAGGCCAGTGGTAGTAACAGCAGCATTAATGCAAGTGCTCATTTATCAGAGAACCTCGGTGTAGGAAGCCAAATGGCAGTGGAAACAGTCAAGGGTAAGAAAAACCATATGTGTGCTTCAGGCTGAGGCGATTATGAACCCTGCTATCAGGGTGAGCATAACCAAGTTAGGGGCTAAAGTCTTCTTGGCTATATAGCCTGGCAATGAAAGTGCATAGAAGGAAGAGGTAGTCTATGATTTTAGGTTTCTGACTCAACTTTTTGCTATAACTATAACCACAGTAAGTGATAACTTATAACACATTTTGACATATCAAAGGTCAAAAGTTTGACATATTTAAGCTCCACAGATCAGTTTAACTTTGTTTCTTCGTGTTTTTCTGAGAAAGCTCAGTCCAAAGTAAAAGGAGGGCTAAGTTACTTCTTTTTGTCTTCCTAAGTTCCAGAAAACTTTAAGTTTCCCCCAGTTTGTCAGATAGATTTAATGCTAGCCACACCCTAGATGTTTCTGGATTTGGCCATAGTATTATCTCCCATCCCTCAGAGCTCCTTTACTCAAGAGTTTCTAGGACAACACTGGAAAAACCTTTGGGTGGTTATCATCTTGAGAGTGCCCTCCCCCCAAATTTCTAGGAGTTTTATTAGCTTTCAATTGATTTAATTTAATCATCCTACCCAAGAAATTTCCTCTCCACTGTTAATTCCAAGGGTTTGGATTGCTGCTGGGGTCATCACTACCAAACAAAGCAAACAAACTAACAAAAACAAAAACAATTGTGTTGATGAAAACTAAAGTTCCAGGCTTGATAAACTTGTCTTACCTCTGACTACTGCTGGGTTATTTGTCTTTACAGATGCCTCTATTTCTTACCTTTAAAAATGGTGGTAATAGAGACAGTTGACATAACTGTTGCAAAAATTGTAATTCATTAATTGAATGCTTCTAAACCTTTAGTGTGCCTCAGGATCACCTTATCTGGAAAATCTGTGTTATCTAGGCATAGAACTGGAAATGAATGTGCAGTATGTAGGGCAGTGGCTGGCAAAAATAAGTCTCCCTGAAGTGTTGTCCGTCAGCATTCAGTGATTAGGTAAAGGACAGTCATGTGGAGAACATATTCCTCTTGGGTGAACCTTGGAAGGAAGTCTGCAATCTCTCAGACAGTTCAGTGTCCTCTCTTCCCACAGAGTTCCAGAGGTCACCTTCTTATCAGGAACTGGGTGATTTGGAAGATGCAATCAGGAGAGGTGTATTCCCTTTTATTTGGCTCAGAGAAGGGAATGAAGCACTGGGTACACTTATTTACACCATTATTTTAAGATTGTTCTTTCATAGAAAATGTTTCCTAATTTGAGCTGCAGGCAAATTATTTACTATTTATAGAGAATAACTATCATTTTTCCTATTTCTATATTTCCTTTACCACATATCTATCATCTTTATTTGTTTCTTATACTTCTCTTTAAATCTACTTATTGCAACTATACTACTCTTTTGGACAGTCCCTCTAGACAATTTCTTCATCACACTGTGAATAATAGGGAGAAAATGTTATTAACAATTTATCATAATTTAGTTATATTTCTATACTGTTTTAGAAATTTTCATGTACCTATCTGATAGCAACTTAATCTTTCTGATATCATTCTTGTATTATTATTTTATTATTCTTCAAGAATAAATGATAATATCTCTATAAGAAAAAAATTCAACTTGCTAACAGCATTTGTAGAATTATCCCATTTGCTATAAAACCATTGATTTGAACAATTTTCTGCTAAATACTCAAACTAACAAGACAGAAAGATGTTTCTGGCTAACCACTTCTGAAAGACAGATCTTTCTGAACATTTAATGACTTTATAGATCATTTCTCCAAAACTCTATAAAACCGTTACTCACAAACTTGAAAACTGAATATTGAATTTTAGTGGTTTTGTAAATTCTCCAAACATATACCCACCTGGTGGTTTTTGATTAAGCATCTGTGCTTATTAGGACTATTACAGGTGGTCTGTAAACTGAAGTATTTATCCTTAAATCCTTTCCTCAGAAACTTTTGCAAAGAGGAGGTAGAAACAATAAGTTACCCATGTATCTCTAAATGAAGATGGGGTTCAAGGCACATAGCACCAGGTCCCTAAACTATAAGTGGCAAAAATACAGCTCTCACAGAAAAGAAACAAATAAGCAAATGACTCCTGTATTCTAGGCTTCATTATTAAGTGACTCTGAGCAAAGGACATTGATTTACACACACACACACACACACACACACAGAGAGAGAGAGAGAGAAAGAGAGAGAGAGAAAGAGAGAGAGACAGAGAGAGAGATGTCCACATCTGTGTCAGTGAACACCACCTTAATACCATTGAACACATCTTCTTTAGATACAGAAATATGAGTAAAGTTGTGTTGAGGGATGAATGAGAGCCACAGTGCCTGTTGATTATTATAGCCTCAGTGTCAGGTTTCTAATTCCAATCACCAATAAATATATGGTTTTAAGCAAATCACTGTATATGCTTTAGCCTAGAAACTTTTAATCTGTTAAAGTTGTGTGACTTTTCATAACTTACCAACTACTTTGAATGTAAGAAAAATAAGTAGTGAAAAGTGTTTTGGAAAATTATCAATATATTCTCACAAAAGTCATATTTTCTTTTCAAAAGTTTCACCAAAGCCTCGTTAATTCCTTCCATTGGCTTACTTACTGCTATTATTCTTGCCAAAAATAGCACTCATTGGATATTGTCAGGTAATTGTTTCATTTGCCTTCATGTTTAAGCTTCTCTTTTAAAAGCAAGAGTGCTATCTGGTCTACCTCTGACATGCCAGACCTGTGAAATCTTCAGAGGGAAGTCCTTGTGTTTTCAGTCCCAAAGGCTCATTTATCAGTGAGATTCAGAAAGGCTGCCCAAATAGGTCAAACTAATTTAGAGGAAATCTGAAGATAATATTGAATGTATAATTCATTCTGATTAATAAATAATATAGAAATTTTCTCTTCAACTAGATTCTTTTATTGCTAAAAGACTCTCAAACTTCAAATGCAAGTTCATCACTCCATCTTAGAAAAAAGGAATTTTCAGAGACATACTTTTTGCTTCAAAGTACCACTCTGCTGATAGGCAAGTAACTTTCACATTGTTCTGTTTCCATGGTTTTTTTTTTAAAACTGTGTCTTAGTGGATATAGAAAATTCTGATTATGGTACCTTAATCTAATAGAGAATTCTTAAAAGGTAATGATTGTCACAAAGCCTGTTTTTCTAATTCAGAGTCTTCTCGGATAATTCCTCTAGTTTTAGATTCTCTGTAATTAGACTGCATTTACATTCCTTGCTCAGTGCACTCTCGCTGCTTTTCTATCAATTGCCAGAATTCTTCAGGGCAGAATACATTGAACCCCTATTGTCCTCTGGTTCTTCCCAGCTAATTGTCCCTAAAGCACTATGGAGAGCCTCTTTTGATTCCTCTCACTCTGATGAAAGTCTCTATAAAGGCAGGCAGAATGCAGAAAGCAGAGACTTGTGCTAAGAATGACATTGTTTCATAAAAATGTCTGTGATTATTAACTCATAGAAGATTTGTGAGGCAAGTGGAGAGACCTGATAAGGCTCATTTCCTTGGCCATATTCATTTTTACCCTGGAATATAAATTTTGCTAATTGCAGTGAAAATTGCATTTGCTGTTTTCCCAGCCACAATAGCGTTAACTTTAGTTAGTTCAAGTTTCTGGTGGGTGTTTATTCATCAAAATGTTACTAGAATAATACTGTCCAGATAACATGAAATTAACTCTCCGTAGCAGATTCAATGACACTTTCCCAAGCTCATATACCAAAAAAAAAAAAAAAAAAAAATTGTATCAAGGAAAAGAACTCGTTCCTGAAACACTTCTTCCCAAGACTTCAGTAAGGAATGATTGTATTAACCTATCCTGCACTCTCAATTTGCTCCAATGAACCTCCAGGAATAGAGAGTCCTGTTTTAATACAGAACCATGTTAACATAAAGCACAGTTCACCTGGCAAATTTGTTTTTCTCCACTATCTGATTTTAACTGCTTGTTTTTGATTGCCTAGAATATCCTCTGAGGCTCCCCTGTGCCTCCAAAGGTCAGGCAACTGACATTTTAATAAGAGCAACATAACTTTGGAAGCGAGCAGAAAGATCAACACAGTGAGTGGCTTATCCAATCTTGACAAGTTATATGGTTTGTGTCATCTGAGGATCCCCAGTGGAAACAACAGATGTTGGGATCCGCCTCAGGTAGGAGACCTGCACAGGACAGAGTCAGAATTAGGGCTGAGCATTTCAAACTCATTAAAAAATATATAGAGAGAGTTAAAGGGGAAATCTAAATCTAGAAATTGATTCTGCTTTCAAAATACATATAATGAACTCTAAGAGTAAACAGAATTAAGTGCCAGTCTGTGGGGACAGTTCCAAATCACAGATATATTTTGTATGATTTAGTGCTGTAAGTTTCAAGTGGATTTGAAACAGGAGTGGAGCAGAAAATGTTTCCATGAGACTTCTTTTTTTTTATTTATTTTTACTTTTATTCCCATTTGTTTAGAAGGAGGAATTTTACATTTAATTTAAAAAAAAAACTTACTCCTAACCCTTGCTGAGGGGTTCATTTAGAACGCATACTATTCAAATATACTTTTTGTAACAGTTTCAAAGCTTTTCTGCAGGAGTTTCACTTATTCAGCAGGTACAAGTGCAATCATTTGCCTAAAGAAGCTGTCAATTCCCATTGAATGAATGATTAATCCTTTCAGTACTTCTTCTCTAAAAATGTAGGAGCCCCCACCCCCTTCATCCTGTTCAATTCCACTTGAAATTCTCTGTCTTGTTTTCCACCCCTACTCTTGAAATTCTTCTTTTTCTCCTCCTCCTCCTCTTCTTCTAATTTATTCACTTTACATCCCTCTCATTGCCCCCTCCCTGTCACCACTTCCCATAATCCTTCCCCCCCCCATGCCACCTTCCCCTTCTCTGAGTGGGTGGGAAGCCCCTGAATACCCTCTGACCCTAGCACTTCAGGTCTCTTCTAGGCTAGGTGTTCCCTCTCCCACTGAGACCAAACAAGGCAATCCAGCTAGAAGAAGATATCCCACTTATGGGAAACAGCTTTTGGTATAGCTACTGCTCCAGTTCAGGACCCAAATGAAGACCAAGCTGCACATCTGTTACATATGTGCAGGGAGACCTAGGTACAGCCTCTGTATGTTCTTTGATTGGTGTTTCAGATTCTGAGAGGCCCAAGGTTCCAGGATAGTTGACTCTGTTGGCCTTCCTGTCGGGTTCCTATCCCCTTTGGGGCTACAATCCTTCCTCCTGTTCTTCCATAAGAATGTCCAAGATCCATCTACTGTTTGGCTGTGGGTGTCTGCATCTGTCTGATTTAGCTGCTAGGTAGAACTTCTCAGAGGGCAACATGCTCCTGTCTGCAAGCATAACAGAGTATCATTAATAATGTCAGGTGAAGGAAACCGGCCCGCAGTTTCACTTCATACCGTGGGTGATTCACGAACTGGGGAAGTCGAGTTTCTGTGGAAATAAGCGGGTTAAGAGACAAGGAAGCCACACCAAGAAAGAATGCTTATCAAGGTGTAATCTTTACTTAGAGAAACGGGATATTTATACTTGAGGCGATACAGTCATGTCTTTTAGCACATAAGTGAGAACAGGAATCGAGCATATCAAAGCGAGGACTCCAGGCAGGAGGGCGGATCAAAGTTTTAGTCCATTTTGAATACTGGGCTCCCGGTTCTGGCTTAATCCCTAGCTGGCTCCAGACCCCTGGTGAGCCGAGCCTAGCTGCTGTCTCGAGCATTCATAGAGACCCCTCAATGTGGTCTGCAGGACCATTACAGTCAGGGATTAGTGCTTGCTCATGAGATGGGTTTCAAGTTGAGCCAGTAATTGGTTGGCCATTCCCTCATGGACTTCATTCTTTATATAATTTTTGCTGCTGTTCTGTGTATCTTTTTTGTTCTTTAATTTTCTGTGTCCCATTCCTCCATGAAGTCCCAATTTAAACTTTACCTTGTTCATAACTTCTCTATTGCTTAGCCTATAGCACCTTCTGTGAGGTTGTTTTGCTTCTTAGAATCCTATTAATTTAGATTTGGCTCCTCTTCAATGGCCAAGTGTACACAAGTCGGTTTCATGCAAATATCTTGAAGTGAAGATTATGCCTATGGGTGTCTTCTCTCTCTCTGATTCTAGAGTACTGTGAAAGATGAATGCAGTATATGATAGGCCTCTGATGCCTGATTTCAGGATCTTTATAGAATAGGGATACCAAGATTAACTTAAAACTGTGTCCACTTTTGCTAATAGACAAGGCTTAAATTCAGGGTCATGCCATGAAAGCTAAACACATGACCCCTAAATGAGGTATACATGTATTTTCCTTGTAAACTTTTGATAACATATAATTGCAAGCTAATAAAGATTTTTTTAGTGAAAGTTCCACCTCTCTCTCCCTCTCTCTCTCTTTCCTCTCTCTCATTCTCTCACTTCCTCTCCCTCTCTCTCTCTCTCTCATTCTCTCACTTCCTTCCCCCCTCTCTCCCTCCCTTCCCTCCCTTCCACTCTCAAAACCAGACATATTAATGTTTTTATTGAAAGACTTGTAGGCTGAAATATAAATGTATCTTTTAAATGTTTTAGGGACTATATGTGATTTATTTATTGAAATATGAATTTTGTATAGTTGAGATATCTGCATCATGTTTGAGCTATTCTTTAGCATACGTATGACTAAAAAGTCACAGCAGAAAGAACAATGAATTGACCTATATTTATTTTTCTTTCCCATAGTTTCACTAATCTAAATTTTCATATTTTGGGATGCCTGTCCAATTTACTTCATACCTAGGGGAAAAGAACTAACCTAAGGAAGAAACAACTGCAGCATATGAGGTGATAATTAATAAACTCAAATTAATAATATATGAAAAGGGGAGCCAGAAAGAAAAAGAAAGGAAGAAAGAGAAAAAAGAAAATGCAAGTTCTGAGCATTTAATATGGGTCTGGAATCAGCTCTAAAGTGGTGCTAACATATGACTACACGGAACATTTTCCTTTCTCTTGCAAATAGAGCATAATATGCAATCCTCCCTAAAAATAAGCTGTATCGTACAGACTTTCCCAAATGGTTCCAAACACTTATTCATTCTACAATTTTTTTTTTTTGGAGTGTTTACTACTATGTGCCAAGACCTGTCAATGATTCATCAACAAAGAAAACCAAGCCTCTAAGAGTCTCATCTCATTTGAATTTTAGTGAATGACCAGAATGTAAGTGTCAAGCAACATGACTATGCATATTAATTAAGTAACTACTCAGTAGTTACCTCAGTGCTCCAGGGCTCAGGATGTCTTATCTAACTTACTTCTGCAAAAAACCATCCATTATAGTTAAAGAGAAAGCCAAACTACTTCCATAGTGTTGTATACCTAGAAAGAGTTGGAACTTGGATCTGAAACCCCCATTTTCCAAATAGTGAGCAGGGCACTCCAACTACTATGCCAGAGGCTACCTTAAGTGACCAAGAATATCTTTCACTTCACAGAAGTTTTGTATTACAGTATAGAACTAAGACTGGAAAAGAATGAATTATTTTTAACAATTGATTCTTATATTTATTTTAGTTTTAATTATGTGCATGTATGCATATGTGTGCAATTGTACATGTAAGTACAGTTGAGAATGGAAGTCAAAGGCATTGGAACCTCTTGGGCTGGGATTTGCAGGTGTTTGTAAGTCACCTTATGTGGGTTCTGGGTGCTAAACTCAGTTCCTTTGAAAGAGCAGAGTACCCTTTTTTATATAAAATTTATTTTCTTATTTTTTTAAAGTATTATTTATTTATTTATTTATTTACTCATTTATTTATTTTTACAATCCAGATTTTATTCCCACCCTCGTCCCATTCACTCTCCGGCTTCCACATCCCATACCTCCTCCCCACTCCCCAACCCCTACCCCACCTGACCTCTAAACTCCCTGGGGCCCCCAGTTTCTTGAGGGTTAAGTGCATCTTCTCTGACTGAACACAGACCTGTCAGTCCTTGATTATATATGTGTTGGGAGCCTCATATCAGTTGGTGTATGCCGCCATTTTGGTGGTTCAGTGTTTGAGAGATCTTGGGGTTCCAGATTAATTGAGACTGTTGGTCTTTCTACAGGATCACCCTCCTCCTCAGCTTCTTTCATCTTTCCCTAATTTAATCACACTGGTCATCAGCTTCTGCTCATTGGTTGGGTGCAAATATCTGCACCTGACTCAGCTGCTTGTTGGGTCTTCAGGAGGGCAGTCATGATAGGTCCCTTTTTGTAAGCACTCCATGACTTCAGTATTAGTGTCAGGCCTTGGGACTTCCCCTTGAGCTGGATCCCACTTTGGGCCTGTCACTGGACCTTCTTTTCCTCAAGCTCCTTTCAATCTCCATTCCTGCAGTTCTTTCAGACAGGACCAATTATGGGTCAGAGATGTGACTATGGGATGGCAACTCCATCCCTTATTTGATGTCCTGTCTTCCTGGTGGAGGTGCACTCTATAAGTTCTCTCTCCCTACTGTTGGGCATTTCATCTAAGATCCTTCCCTTTGAGTTCTGAGAGTCTCTCACCTCCCAGGTCTCTGGTGCATTCCAGAGGGTCCTCCCAACCTCCTATTTCCCTGTGGTTGCCTGTTTCCATTCTTTCTGCGTGCCTTCAGGGTTTCAGTTCTTTTCCCTCACCCAATACCAGATCAGGTCCCCCTTTCCCTCCCCACCCCATCATCCACTTTCCCTCCTAGGTCCATCCTCACTTCCTACTTGTGATTGCTTTCTTCTCCCTCCAGAAAAGGGACTGAGGCATCCTCACTTGGGTCCTTCAGCTTGTTGACCATTTTGAGTTCTGTGGACTGTATCTTGGGTATTCTGTACTTTTTTTTGACTAATATCCACTTATTAGTGAGTACATACCCATGCATGTCCTTTTGTGTCTGAGTTACCTCATTCAAGATGATATTTTCTAGTTCTATCCATTTGCCTGCAAAACTCAGGATGTCCTCGTTCTTAATAGCTGGGAAGTATTCCATTGTGTAAATGAAACATGTTTTCTATATCCATTCTTCTGTTGTGGGACATCTGGGTTGTTTCCAGCTTCTGGCTAGCACAAATTAGGCTGCTATGAACACAGAGGAACATGTGCTGCTGTGGCATGGTGGGGCATCTTTTGAGTATATTCCCAAGAGTGGTAGAGCAGGGTCTTCAGGAAGATCTGTTTCAAATGTTGTGAGGAACCTCCAGATTGATTTCTGGAGTGGTTGTACCAATTTGCAATCCCACCAGCAATGGAGGAGTGTTCCTCTTTCTCCACATCCTTTCCAACATGTGTTGTCACCTGAGGTTTTGATCTTAGCCATTCTGATTGGTGTAATGTGGAATCTCAGGGTAGTTTTGATTTGCATTTCTCTGATCACTAAGGACTTTGAACATTTCTTTAGGTGCTTCTCAGCCATTAAAGATTCCTCAGTTGTGAATTCTCGGTTTAGTTCTATACCCCACTTTTTGATTGGGTTGTTTGGTTTTTTGGTGATTAACTTCTTGAGTTCTTTATATATTTTGGATATTAGCTCTCTATCGGATATGGGGTTAGTGAAGATTTTTTTTTTCCCAATCTGCAGGTTGCCGATTTGTCTTATTGACTATGTCCTTTGTCTTACAGAAGCTTTCCAGTTTCATGAGGTCCCATTTATCAATTACTGATCTTAGAGCATGAGCCATTGGAGTTCTGTCTAGGAAATTTGCCCCTGTGCCAAAGAGTTCAAGGCTCTTTCCCACTTCCTGTCCTACTAGATTTGATGTATCTGCTTTTATGTTGAGGTCCTTAATCCACTTGAACTTGAGCTTTGTGCAAGGTGACAAACATGGGTCTATTTTCATTTTTCTACATACAGACAGCCAGTTAGACCAGCACCATTTGTTGAAGATGCTTTCTTTTATCCACTGTATATTTTTTGCCATCTTTGTCAAAGATCAAGTGACCGGAAGTATGTGGTTTTATTTCTGGGTTTTCAATTCTATTCCATTGGTCAACAAATATGTCTGTCTCTGTACTAATATGATGCAGTTTTTATCACTATTTCTCTGTAGTAAAGCTTGAGATCAGGGATGGTGATTTCCCCAGTTGTTCTTTTATTGTTAAGAATTGTTTTCCCTATTCTAGGTATTTTGCCTTTCCAGATGAATTTGAGAATTGCTCTTTCCATGATTTTGAAGAATTGTATTAGGATTTTGATGGGGATTGCATTGAATCTGCAGCTTGCCTTTGGTAAGATGGACATTTTTACTATATTAATTCTGCTAATCCATGAGCGTGGAAGATCTCTCCATTTTGTAAGTTCTTAGATTTCTTTCTTGAGAATTGATGTTATTGTCATACAGGTCTTTCAGTTCTTTGGTTAGAGTTACCCAAAGCTATTTTATATTTTTTGTGGCTATTATGAAGGGAGTTGTTTCCCTAATTTCTTTCTCAGCCTATTTATGATTTGCATAAAGGAAAGCTACTGATTTATTTGAGTTAATTTTATAGCCAGCCACTTTGCTGAAGTTGTTTATCAACTGGAAAAGTTCTCTTGTTGAATGGGGGGCTGCTTATGAATACCATCATATAATCTGCAAATAGTGATAGCTTTTTTTCTTCCTTGCCAATTTGTATCACCTTGATGTCTTTTTGTTGTCTTATTATTCTAGCCACCACTTCAAGTACTATATTAAATAGATATAGGGAAAGTGAGTATCCTTGTCTTGTCCCCGATTTAAGTGGGATTGCTTCAACTATGTCTCCATTTAATTTGATATTGGCTGTTTGTTTGCAGTAAATTTTTATTATATTTAGGTATGGGCCTTAAAATCCTGATTTCTCTGATCCTTTTGACATGAAGGAGTGTTGTATTTTGTCAAATGCCTTTTCTGCATCTAAGAAGATGATCATGTGATTTATTTATTTGAATTTCTTTACATAGTGGATTACGTAATGGTGGTAAATGATGGTTTTGATGTGTTGTTGGATTCGGTTTGCAAGAATTTTATTGAAGATTTTTGCATCGATGTTCATCAGCGAGATTGGTCTGAAGTTTTCTTTTTTGGTTCATCTTTGTGTGGTTTAGGTATCAGAGTAATGTGACTTCATTGAATGAGTTAGATAGGGTTCCTTCTCTTTCTGTGTTATGGAATAGTTTGAGGAATACTGGTATCAGGTCTTCTTTGAAGGTCTGGTAGAATTCTGCACTGAATCCATCTGACCCTGGGCTTTTTTTTTTTTTTTTTTTTTTTTTTTTGGTTGGGAGGTTTTTAATAACTTCTATTTCTCTGTGCAATATGGACCTGGTTAGATAGTTTACCTGTTCTTGATTTAACTTTGGTATATGGTATCTGTCTAGAAAACCATCCATTTCACCTAGATTTTCCAGTTTTGTTGAGTATAGGCTTTTATAGTAGGATCTGATGATTTTTTTTAATTTCCTCTGTTTCTGTTGTTATACCTCCCATTTCATTTCTGACTTTGTTAATTTGGATACTGCCTCTAGGTCCTTTAGTTTGGCTAGAGGTTTATCTATCTTGTTGATTCTCTCAACAAACCAGCTTTTGGTTTTGTTGATTCTTTGTATTATTCTCTTTGTTTCTATTTGGTTGATTTCCACCCTGAATTTGACTATTTCCTGCTGTCAACTCCTCTTGGGTGAGTTTGCTTCTTTTTGTTCTAGAGCTCTCAAGTGTGCTGTTCAGTTGTTAGTGTAAGATCTCTCCAGTTTCTTTACCAAGGCACTTGGTGCTATGAATTTTCCTCTTAGCATTGCTTTCATTGTGTCCCATAAGTTTGGGTATGATGTGTCAAGATTTTCATTAAATTCTAAAAAATCTTTAATTTCTTTCTTTATTTCTTCCCTGACTAAGTTATTGAGTAGAGAGTTGTTCAGTTTCCATATGTGAGATTTCTGTTGTTTTTGCTGTTACTAAAGACCAGCCTTAGGCCATGGTGATCTGATAGGATACATGGGATTATTTCAATCTTCTTATACTGGTTGAGGGGTCAGTTTTGGAGAGAGTACCATGAGGTGCTCAGAGGAAATTGTATCCTTTTGTTTTAGGGTAAAATGTTCTGTAGATCTGTTAATCCATTTGATTCATAACCTCTATTAGTTTCAATGTGTCTCTGTTTAGTTTCTGTTTCAATGACCTGTCCATTGGTGAGGGTGTTGAAGTCTACCACTATTTTTGTGTGGGGTTCAATGTGTGTTTCAAGCTTTAGTAAAATTCCTTTTATGAATGTGGGTGCTCTTGAAATTGGAGAATATATGTTCAGAATTGAGACTTACTCTTGATGGATTTTCCCCTTGATGAATATGAAGTATCCTTCATTATCACACTTGATAACTTTTGGTTCAAAGTCTATTTTATTGGATATTAGGATGGCAACTCCAGCTTGTTTCCTGGGACCATTTGCTTGGAAGACCCTTTTCCATGCTTTTATTCTGAGCTAGTGTCTGTCTTTGTTTTTGAAGTGTGTTTCTTGTATGCAGCAAAATGCTGATTACCAGTATTCTTAATTTAGTCCAGTACGTACTAATCCTAATTTCTCATCCACCTCTAGAGCACTATGATTTTTATAAAAGTAAATTGAGTTTATGTTTTGTTTTCTGCACCATGATTAAAATAGTAAATGGCACTATACTTTTTTTAATATCAAATCCATTATCTCTTACGTTTTATACTTTATATCACCTCCTGTAGTATTCTCATTTGTCTCTAAGGAGATCTTGTTTGTATATAAAATGTATAAAAGGATTTCCAAAAATCTGAAAAGTAAAGCATCCTCCTGATCAAGACCGACTGCCCCATGCCTTCTTCCTTCACACCTATATGGGTCTTCTTCTAGAGGGTTCTCATCATGCTTGAGAATTATCCGATCCTTCATCCTGGCTACTCATTTGCTGTGTTAGAAGGCCCTGTTGGCAGTGCCAACCTCTGCACCAGGCAGGAGGCTGGCAGTTGTAGATGCCATCATTTCAGAAGTTTCCATAACTAAACACCACAATTCCTTTACATGTGCTTTGCTGCTTTGGAAGGGATAATGATGTTTATGAAAAGATCCAATGTTCCAAATTTCTGGTCACTTATATCCTTAGTTTCTAAGACCATGGAGTACTTTTTAGAAGCCCTGTAGAGAAATGAAAGACAGAGAATGCAGAAAGTAACACTTACCTGTATTGTCCTAAAAGTTTCACTTAACATAATGAAAACAACACATATTGTCTCATGATTTCCTGTTCTACAACAGGAAAAACAGACATATCTAGATATGCAAGTTGGTCTGTAGGTATACACAGAGTTAGAGCTATATAAGCTTGGGAAAAAAGATTATAATTGTAGCATTCATGCTTCCTCAGGTTAGTTTCTTTTCAGAAACCACATCACAGGACTGTTGGAAACAAAGCCCATAATTTACCTACTAAGTTAGAATTCTTCCCCTGACAGCTAGCTACTTATGTGATGCAAGCTAGGTCATATGCCCTATTGTGTCATAGTTTCCTTGTCTCCATAGCCTTAGTGGGAGTGTTACATGAGGGTACACACAGAGTGTTTATGTTAAATTAATATTAAATGAGCTAGTCTATATATAATAGTTGTTATAGTGGTTAGCTAGGGGCAGGTGCTGCAGTAAGTGCCACACTCTGTATAAGAGAGCTCTGAAAATTCAGTGAGCCATTTCAACATTTGAGTGGCAATGAATTTGTATTTGAACTCTGTTTAATATCAATATGGAACATGTCCTATATTATTTAGTTCTTATGACTATTTTGTGAAATAGAGGTAGTATTAAACTACTTTAATACAGTAACAACAAAACTTGCAAAGGCCTAAATCTTAATAATAATAATGATAATAATAATAATATCCTTACTAACTCAAATCTGCCAGATTTTTTATCTAGAATCAATTTCCTATCATAATCTCTTATTTCTTTGCATATCCAAAGGTCAAAGGATTAGAAGCCCACTCACCCTGTGTGTTTTGTTTCTGAAATTTACTTCCCTAGCCTTTAGGATAAGGAAAGCAATGAGAAATGAGAACACAACATACTCAGAACACAGGAACTGATGTCTTCATCAGGTTTTTGACAAGAAAAGTAGCAAGGCTAATGGAGCTATCATCAACCTGTTTATGTATAAGAAGAGGGAAGGAAAGGGCCTAAGTCCTAGCCAGATACTCTGGGATGCATTAAAGCAGCAGGTTACCTTTTGAAATTATTGACTGCATCCACCATGATCAGTCCAACTTATTCTTAAAAATATCACAATGGGAAGAAAGATAGATTACTCATCTGTGACGCACCAGGAAAATGTCAAAGTTTCATTAAATCATTTGGGGCAGACTTGAAAAATAATGTTTATTAAAATTACCTATGCATCCTGCTAAGAAAACTTCTACCAGGGCACACAGATGGGGTTCAATTTGGACAACTCTATTGCTGTATATTAAAGGCCTTTGATTTTAATATCCAATAATGAATAAGACTACTGGTGGGTGTCCTGAGTCATAATGTAATCAGAGGAGAATGTCTGAGCCAGGTTCTCATTTCTTTTCACTATTGAATATTTGCTCAGCCAGATGTACCTATGCTGAGAACACAACGATGAGTCATTGTGTATGTAGCAAGGAACCCAAGGGGATTTTTGCCAGAAGTGAAGTAAAAACTGACTAGAGAAGGACAAAATGGTGGGTTTTAAAATTATTGGAATTACCAGGTTTTCTTAAAGAGATTAATGTTGGGAACCCATATACCTTAAAGTAAGCAAACCATTCTGTGCAGTAAAATTGTTTGTTGAAAACTCCATCATCATTCTCTAGCTTAAAGCATAGTACTACCTTGACCACTGAAACCAGGGCATAGCAGCAGCTTTCAGCAATCTCTAACTTCCCAGGGAGCTCAGTGCTAATGTAGATGAGCACCATGCCTTACAAACCTACAACTTCTCTTCATAATGTCAAGTCTTTTATGCCCAAATTGTAGATTTGGCATGATCTACATACCAAATCACCATGTCCCCCTTTTTTTTCCCTGTACTTTTTCATTTTTAGCAAACTGTTATATCTTACTTGAGTTGAAGTGAAGGTGAACTCTGGTCTCTATTTTACATCTTGTCCCCAAGTAATACCATTATTTGTCCCAAATTTTCCACTTTTTCTCTGTCATAGTTTTGTCAATACGAATCTATAGCTACTCCCTTTGATTTATCTCTCCTTCCTGTAACGTGACTTGACTACATTCTCACACATTTGTGCCAATATGATGTGAAAGACATAGAGCATAGAATGTCTGCTTAAGGGACACCTGGATTTTCTTACTTGATGCTAAGGACAAACTCTGGCCATTTGTATTTAAAATGAAAGACAGCTCACAGTGGTAGATCCAAGAAAGCCATTATCCCCTTCACAGTGGCATTGGGAGTCAACCCAAAGTCATCTAAGACCCCTAGATAAGTTGAGACTGGAATGACTCCATGCTACTCAGTAGTAGAAAATAAATAAATAAATAAATAAATAAATAAATAAATAAATAAATAAATAACAGTCCTCTCAATAACATGACGAGGGGTAGGTGTTGATCATTGTTTTAAGTCATTTAATAATCATTTTTAACATCATATCTAACAGATATAACAGATGTAGCCACCAGAGCCTGTGTTCTGATATGCACCATAAAGTAATCTGGAATTTTCATCTACTGAGTCACTGTTTAACACTCAATGCTTCTACAACTGTGTTAGTCTAATAAGAGGTATCACAAAATTCATTATCAGTGAGTATTTAGATGACTCTTTCACTTAAAATGAGATCTGGTAAGACAGAAGAATCTGCGTTTTGGAATTTATTCATGTAAGTTTAGAACATGGGAGCCTAGGATGAGAGGAGGGGAAGTTCAAAACTACTGTGGGTTGTGTAGTTGAACTTTGTTTCAAAACCAATAACCAAACAACCCCAGACCAAAGAGACATACAGTTTCAACCATCATGCTTTTCCCCCCGACCATCTCTTTTGTATTCTTAGTTTCATATCTTTTCTTTCCACTTTATGTTTTATTTAGGTAGAAATGATAAATTAAGAGGTTAAGCTTTCTAAATTATTTTGGGAGAAGAATTGCTAAGGCACGGGAATTAGTGAGTAGAAAGACACATAATTCTAATGTGAATTAGAATGGAAAGGGTTTTTTGTTTGTTTGTTTGTTTGATGGTATAGATCTGATAATAAAACTGGAATCACAAAACAATTGCTAGAAGTGTTATTATATAAAAAACTTTTGTGTGTGTGTGTGTGTCTGTTTACGAGTGAGTATGCACATGTGCATCTGTGTATATATAACATGTCTTGCCTCATAAACCTTTACTTTTTAGGGGAGATACCACATTTCCATAGTTTTTACTTTCAGATAAAATTCATCAAACTTTAATTACTCAATGAAAGCTATGTGGTAAGGCTATGAGTGTGTTTGGATTTGAATAACTGACTCTTCTGTACATCTTAAATGATAAACATGATGCTGGATTCAGAAAGCTATTATATATTGTAAAGATGCTGTAGATGTTTTACTTTTAGAGGTTTAGTCCATTATCATCATGGTGGGAAGCATGGCAGTGTCCATGCAGACGGGTACTGGAGATGGAGCTGAGAGTTCTAAAGCTTGATCTGCAGGCAGCAGAAGGGAACTATGTACTGCATTGGGTATAGCTTGAGCACAGGAGACCTCAAAGCCCACCACCACAGTAATAAACTCCCTCCAACAAGGCAATACCTACTCCAAAGCTACACTTCATAATAGTGCCACTCCCTGTGGTCAAGCTTTCAAACATATGAACATGTAGGGACCATACATACTCAAATCACTACAATATCCTTCTAGGTGGGACCAGTTTGGAGGAAATACTAAAGAGGAGACACAATACACTAATGTCAAAGAAGTAAAAGTATGAACAATGGTCTGGAAAACTAAGAATTGGTGGAGGAAAGGAAAAATATGCTTGAATGATTTACCATTGGTTGTCTTCAACAACTTGTTAAACTCTACGTCTCTATTTTGTACACTTTTCTCTATATTTATTATGCTTGCATGTAAAATATTAATGAAGTAGAGATATATTAGGAATACTGCAAAAAAGAGAAACAGTACAGATAGTTTTCAAAAAATGATTAGATGCTGCAAGGGAGCTGAGAACAATTAAGTTTCAGAACGACAATTAAATTGTTATTTCATTTCAGAACAAATTAGACTGGCAGGGAAAAAAGAGTAAAAAGTGTTCAGGTGCAATTTTATTCTTCTCACCAGAGTATAAAAACCTGGTCTGTATGTAGATGTTTCCACTTAACTTTCTCTTATACTCTACACTAAATGCACTCTACAGTTTATTAAATTTTATACTGCCCAAGTTTACAGATAATATGTTTACTCAATCAAAACATTCTTTAACATGAAAATAGAAAATCCTCTTCAATTTTTAAAATGCCTATACCTAGGTTTTTATAGGGGTCATAGAATTTTAATATGCATATTTCATTTATTAAAAATTAGTTTAATCTATTTTCATCAATTATTCATTCTTACAACATTAGTTACTTGCTAATTCATTCAACAAATATTTACTGAACATTTTCTAGGTGTTAAATATCATTTTAATTAGTGGGGCTATAGCTGACAGACACAGATTTCTGTCCTCATTAAAGTTAAGTCATAAAGGAGGCTTACAATAAAAAGTAGACAGAGAAGCAGAAGGTGTCATATGGTGATAAACAGTGAGAGGCTAAAGGAGGATATATGGAATAAGAAACATAATGTCCTGTAGATACTGATATCCACTCTGGGTTGGGAGAGAACAGATAAGGAAATTAGTAGATGTAAAAGTGATAAAGGAAGTGAGAGGTGAATATAAAGACATGGAGAGAAGAACCAGACCCTGGGGAACATTCTAGAACACAGAAAGACTTGAGCTTTTATTAAGTGCACAGTTAAAACCTTTTGGAAAGATTGAACCTTGCTGACATATAAACTGAACTACACTGTAAAAAAAAAAATCACTCTAGTTTTTGTCCTGAGAATAGATTGTAGAAGTGAAGTAATCAGAGTTTGTCACAATCAGGAAAGTGTTTATACTGATTCAGACTAGGAGATAGTGGTAGAGAGATGTGGTTAGATTCTGACAATATACCTCAGAGGTATGTTCTACAACTTACTATTTGGATATGAAGTATGAGAGAAAGAGAATCCTAAGTTAATTCTATGGTTGTGTGCCTGAGCAAGCAAGAGGGTCAAATGAATTGCATGTATGTATGAAATTGCCCCAATGAGATCCACTATCTATAACTAATATATGGTGATGAAAATTTTGAAAATAGTCAAACATGCAGATCTTTCAGTTTCCAGTAATGACTGTAGACATTCATGTACCTTCTTTATTCAAAGTATGTGTGGTCCTTTTTTACCATGTGAGTAGAATTATTCGTGACAGCATATATGCAGATTTCACCCTTTAAACATTACAGAATTGCCCTTTGGAGTGGTTGCATAAGCTTCTGTTGGAGCAGTGTCTCAGGATTTACTTCTCCGGATTAATTGGTACTGCTTAAATCTGATAGAATGAAAGCAACAGGTTATTATTGTCTTACTATTCCATTCCTAATTACTCATGAAACTGGGACATTTCCCAGATGATATTTAACCCCAGATGAGGTTCTTCTTCAGTAAATGACCACACCATGCTTTTACCTACTTTGTCACTTTGCTTGGTAATGATTTTCACATCAAATCTTGGGTTAAAAGATCCATTAATAGTAGCCAACATTTTCACTGGGGAACTCTTGAAATAATTACACAATTTTAGCTTGCCACAATTCCAGCCAATCCTTACTACACATAGCAACTATGCCTCATTTGTTTATCTACCAGCCCAGTAGAGACATACTTGAAATGGGAGGGGGGCTAGCCTTTGGACTGTCTCGACTCTATTTTCTGCCTTTGGATCCCTTTCCTTAGCTGGGCTGTCTTGTCTGGGCTAAGTGGGAGGGGATATGCTTAGCCCTGCTCTGATTTGATGTGCCAGGGGGAGTTGGTATTCATGGGGGGAAGGAGTTCCTCTTCTCCTCAGAGAACAGGAGGGAGTACTGGGGGAATGGATATGTGAGGGCAGGACTGGGAAGAAGAAGAGGAGGGGAGGCTCTAATCAGGGTATAAAGTGAGTAAATAAGTAAGTAAATAAATAAATAACAAACAAAAACTACACAACATAACAACACCTGAACCAAGGTAGAAATGCAAAATTTACCTGGATTTCTCCTGAAAATGTTCATTATTTGTTTAAGTATTCATTTTAACTGGACACATGATAAGATTTTGTTCTTTAATAAAAAACAAAACAACAATGGGATAGGATAACTTATCAATGGATGGATACAGAACATGTGCTACAAACACTAATAGAATTCTATTTGGTCACGCCATGCCCATGAAATCTTGTCTTTTGTGGCAACATTGGTAGATCAAGAGATTATTAAATTCAATGAAATAATCCAAACACAGAAAAACAAAACTTGCAAAATCTCTTGGTAAATAAATTCTTAAAACATTAAATTTATTGACACTATGCCAGTTATTGTCAGAAAGAAAGGATAGTGGGTAATTTAGTCCACAGGCACACTATTTTTTTTAATAGAAGAGAAATGATGTTATGCTCTATGACACACTGAAGTGAATACAATTAACATTAAAGTGTCAAATATCTCAAAATATATAGGAGAGAATTTTGAATGTTTATGGAAATAATAAAAAGTAGAGGTCATTGAAAAGCTGAAAATAAAAGATGCACTAAATGTGTTCAAATAAGTATCTTATTTTATATATAGTCATTGTTTGAGCGATCCCAAAAGATGCACTGTATAATGTTAAAATCAGAGGCCATTTATTCTCCTCACTTAAATAGTTACTTCTGTGGGTGGTCCTTATATCTAGTGTCATTGGCTTTCTTTTACTAATTGAGTTTCCTCACTTCACTCAAAAACATACATTAGTGTTCTACTGGCATAGGTTTACCAGACTGCCATTACAGAAGGCTTTCTAAAAACTTTCTAAAAACATCTACCTCCTAAAGGATATATATATTTTGTGTGTACTTTGTTAATGACAACATTTTCAGCTGCTTAGAAAATAGTCCTTCAGGTCTGCGCTTACATGGGAGAAGATCAGCCTGGATCCCTATCTCCCTCAACACCATACAGGAGATCTGCTGCAGCCAGGGCAACAGTCTGCAAGTCTCCCAGGAGATCTGCTACAGCTAGGGCCACAGATACCCCTAGAAGATTTCCAGCAACCCAGGGACACAGGAAACAGGGTCCACACAAGGTCACCCAAGCCAGCTAATGCCAGAGATAACCAAATGATAAGAGGCAAGAGCAAGATCATAAACAACAGAAGCCAATATACGTTGACACCGTCAGAACCAGCTCTTCTGCCACACCAAGCCATGAATAACCAATACACCTGAAAAGCATGATGCTGACATAAAATTCCATCTCATAAAGATAATAGACACCTTTAAGGAGGATATAAATAACTCTCTTAAAGAAATACTGGAAAACAGGTTGATCAGGTAGAAGTCCTTAAAGAGGAAATAAAAAAAATCCCTCAAAGAAATACAGAAAAATACAATCAAACAGGTAAAAGAATTGGACAAATCAGTCAAAGACCTAAATATGGAAGTAGAGACAATAGAGAAACCACAAAGAGAGGCAATCCTGGAAATGGAAAAACTAGGAAAGAAGTCAGGAGCTACAAATGCAAGCATCACCAACAGAATACAAGAGATAAAAAAGAGAATCTCAGGCATAGAAGAAATCAGAAGATATTGACACAATGGTCAAAGAAAATATAAAGCATAAAAAACTCCTACCCCAAAACTTCCAGGAAATCCAGGACACAATGAAAAGACCAAACCTAAGATTAATAGCTATAGAAGAGAGAGATTTCCAGCTCAAAGGGCCAGAAAATATCATCAATAGAATCATAGAGGAAAACTTCCTTAATCTAAAGAAGGAGATGGCCATAAATGTACAAGAAGCCTACAGAACACCAAATAGATTGGACCAGAAAAGAAAATAATCTTGTTACATAATAATCAAAACACTAAATGCACAGAACAAAGAAAGTATTAAAAGCAGTGAGGGGAAAACGCCAAATAACATATAAAGGCAGACCTATCAAAATTACACCAGTCTTCTCAGCAGACATGCTAAAAGCCAGAAGATCCTGGACAGACATCATACAGACCCAAAGAGAACACAAATTCCAGCCCAGACTACTATACCCAGAAAAACTCTCAATTATCACAGATGGAGAAGCCAAAACATTCCATGACAAAACCAAATTTTAACAATATACACATATATATGTCTAGCCCTACAGAGGATTTTAGAAAGAAAATTCCAACACAAGGAGAGTATCTACACCAAGGAAAAAATAAGAAATTAATCATCTTACAACAAACCCAAAAGGAGAGAATCACACACACATAATTCCACCTTCAACAATAAACATAATAGGAACTAATGATAACATGTCTTTAATATCTCTCAACATCATTGGACTCAGTACCCCAATAAAAAGACATGAGCTAACAGATTGGATACACAAACAGGATCCAAGATTTTGCTCCATTCAAGAAACATACCTCAATAACAAAGACAAACAGTTCCTCGGAGTAAAAGGCTGGAAAAGATTTCCCAAGCAAATGGTTCTGAGAAACAAGCAGGAGTAGCCATTCTAGTATCCAATAAAATAGACTTTCAACCAAAAGTTATCAAAGGAGATATGGAAGGACACTTCATATTCATCAAAAGAAATATCCACCAAGATGAAATCTCAATTCTAAACATTTATGCCTCAAATGCAAGGGCACTAAGATTCATAAAAGAAACTTTACCAAAGCTCAAAAACACACATTCAACCTCACACAATAATAATGGGAGACTTTACTGCCACACTCTCACCAATGGACAGGTCATTGAAACAGAAACTTAACAGAGGCATAGTGAAACAAATAGAAGATATAAACCAAATGGATTTAACAGATATATACGGAACATTTAACCCTAAAACAAAAGAATATACCTCCTTCTCAAAACCCCATGGTACCTTCTCCAAAACTGACCTTGTAAACAATCACAAAACAAACCTCAATAGATACAAGAAGATTGAAATAATCCTATGTATCCTATCAGATCACCATTATTAAAGCTAGACTTAAATAACAACAAAAGCAACAGAAATCCCACATACTCACAGAAACTGAACAAATCTCTACTCAATGAAAACTCATTCAGGGAGGAAATGAAGACAGAAATTAAAGACTTTCTAGAATTCAGTGAAAACAAAAGGCACAGCATACCTAAACTTATGGGACACAATGAAAGCATTGCTAATAGGGAAATTTCTAGCACTAAGTGCCCTCAGAAAGAAACTGGAGAGATGCTATACTAACAACTGAAGAGCACACCTGAAAGCCCTAGAATAAAAAAAAGCAAACATACTCAAGAGGAGTAGAAGGCAAGAAATAATCAAAGCCAGGACTGAAATCAACCAATGAGAAACAAAGAGAACCATACAAAAAATAAAAACAAAACAAAACAAAAAACAAAAAGTAAAAGCTGGTTCTTTGAGAAAATCAACAAGATAAATAAACCATTAGCCAAACTAACTAAAGTGCACACAGACAATATCCAAATTAACAAAATCAGAAATGAAAAGGGAGACATAACAACAGAAACCTTAGAAATTCAAAAAATCATCAGCACTTTTACAAAAGCCTTTACTCAGCAAAACTGGAAAATCTAGATTAAATGGATCACTTTTTCGACAGATACCATGTACCAAAGATAAATCAAGAGCAGGCAAACTATCTAAAAAATCCCACATCCACTAAGGAAATAGAAAAAGACATTTAAAACCTCCCAATTATAAAAAAAAAAAAAAAAGCCTAGAGCCAGATGGCTTTAGTGCAGAATTCTATCAGACCTTCAACGAAGACCTAATACCAACACTCCCCAAATTATGCCATGCAATAGAAACAGAGGAATACTACCTACCTATCATTCTATGAAGCCAAAGTTACTTTGGTACGTAAAGTACGCAAAGACACAATGAAGAAGAGAACTTCAGACCAATTTTCCTAATAAAGATCAATGCAAAAATAGTCAATAAGCTTCTAGCAAACCAAATCCAAGAACACACCAAAACCATCATTCACTACGATTGAATAGGTTTTATCCCAAAGATTTTGGGCTTTTATTTTATGATTGGGAGGTTTTAAATGACTTCTGTTTCCTTAGGGGATGTGAAACTGTTAGATAATTTACCTACTCTTGATTTACATACAAAAATTCATTAATGTAATTCAATATATCAACAAATTCAAAGAAAAAACATATGATCATCTTATTAGATGCTGAAAAAGAATTTGACAAAATACAACACTCTTTCATGTTAAAATTATTGGAGATATCAGAATTCAAGGCCCTTACCTAAACATAATTAATAGTAATATACAGCAAACCATCAGGCAATATCAAATTAAATGGAGAGATACTTAAAACAATCCCACTAAAATCAGGGACAAGACAAGGATGTCCACACTCTATGTATCTATTCAATATATTCAAAGTTCTAGCTAGAAAAATAAAACAAAACGGAGATTAAGGGGATACAAATTGGAAAAGAAGTCAAGGTATTTGCAGATAATATGATAATATACATGAGACAAAAAAAAAATCTACCAGAGAACTTCTACAGTTAATAAACAACTTCAGCAATGTGGCCGGATATAAATTAACTCAAACAAATCAATATCCATCCTTAATACAAATTATAAACAGACTGAAAAGTAGACTGGGGAAACTACACCTTTCACAATAACCACAAATAGTATAAAATAAATATCATAGTGTACCTCTTACCAATCAAGAGAAAGATCTGTATGACAAGAACTTCAAATCCTTAAAAAAGGAAATTGAAGAAGACCTCAGAAGATGGAAACATCTCCCATGCTCAGATATTGGTAGGATTAACATAGCAAAAATGACCATCCTACCAAAACCTATAGGTTCAACACAGTTCCCATCAAGATTACAACATAGTTCTTCACAAGCATGGAAAGAGCAATTCTCAACTTCATATCAAAAAAACAAAAACCAATTTTTTTTTGAAAAACAGTTCTCAACAATAAAAGAATTTCCAGGGGAATCACCATTCCTGACCTCAAACTGTACCATGGAACAATAGCAATAAAAACCAGATGGTATTGATTCAGAGACAGACAGATACATCAATGAAACAGAATTGAAGGCCCAGAATTAAGACCACACACTTGTGGACACTTAATCTTTGGCAAAGAAGCCAAAATACAATGGAACAAGGAAACTATCTTCAATATGATGTTCAGAGTCCTTAGTCATAGAGAAATACAAATCAAAATGACACTGAGATTCTACCAATCAGAATGGCTAAGATAAAAACAAAAAATAAATGGTACTAGTCCAACTGGCAATCTGTATGTAGAAAAAATGAAAATAGATCCATACTCATCATCTTGTACAGAGCTCAAGTCCAAGTGGATCAAGGACCTCAACATAGAACCAGATACACTGATTTGAACAGAAGAGAAAGTGGGAAACAGCCCCAAACTCATTGGCACACGGGGAAATTTCCTAAACAGAATTCCAATGGCTCAGGCTTTAAGATAAACAATTGATCTGCTGAAAAAGCTAAAAAGCTTCTCTAAGGTAAAACACACAGACAATATGACAAAACGGCAACCTACAGATTGGGAAAAGATTTTCACCAATCCCATATTTGATAGAGGGCTAATATACAAAACACATGAAGAAGTAAAGAAGCTAACCTCCAAAAAACCCAAATAACCCAATTTAAAAATTGAGTACAGAGCTAAGCAGAGAATTCTCAACAGAGGAGCCTTAAATGGCCAAGAAGCATCTAAAGCAATGTTCAGAGTTCTTAGTCATCAGAGAAATATAAATCAAAATGACACTGAGATTCCACCAACTACAATGGCTAAGATAAAAACAAAAACAAACAAACAAAAACTCAGGAGACAATAGATACTGCTGAGGATATAGAGAAAGAACACTTCTCCATTGCTGGTGGGATTGCAAGTTGGTACAACCACTCTGGAAATCAACTTGGTGGTTCATCAGAAAACTGAAAATAGTTCTACCTGAAGACCCAGCTGTACCACTACTGGTCGCATACCCAAAAGAAGCTCCAACATGTAATAAGGACACATGCTCCACTATGTTCATAGCAGCCTTATTTGTAATAGCCAAAAGCTGGAAACAACCCAGATGTCCCTCAAAAGAAGAATGGATACAGAAAATGTAGTACTTTTACACAGTGGAATACTACTCAGCTATTAAAAATGACAACTTCATGAATTTTGCAGAAAAATGGATGGAACTAGAAAATATCATCCTGAGTGAGGTAACGAAGAACCAATAGGACATATATGGTATGTATTCACTGATAAGTGAATATTAGCCCAAAAGCTTAGAATACCCACAATACAACTCACAGACCAAATGAAGCTTACAAGAAAGAAGACCAAAGTGTGGATGCTTCAATCTGACTTACAAGGAGGAACAAAATAAACACTGGAGGCCAAGGGAGGGGAGGATTCTGGGTGGAAAAGTAGGTAAGTTCAGGTATGTGAAGAGACAGATGACAAGTCCAGACTGCCAGGGGAATAGATAGAAATTTGTAGCAGTGTGGTGTGGGAATGCAGAGAAATCACTAGAAAGTCCCAGAAACCAGAGATGCAAGAGGCTCCCAGGACACAATATGGATGACATTAGCCAAAACTGCCAACAGAGGGGAGATAGAACTTGAAGAGACTGCCCCCAGTAGATAGGCACAGCTCTCAGTTGAGGGAAGGGGCTACTCACCCACCTCCAAAATATTAACTCAGAATTGTTCCTGAATAAAGGAAATGCAGGGACAAAGAAATGTAGCAGAGACTGAGGGAAAGGCCATCCAGAGACCACCCCACCTTGGGATCTATCTCACATGCAGACATCAAACTCAGACACTATTGCTGATACCAAGAACTACTTGTAGACAGGAGCCCAGTATGGCTGTCCTCTGAGAAGCTCAGCCAGCACGTAAAGACAGATGCAGACACTCATAGCCAACGATTGGGCTGAGCCAGGGGACCCCAATGGAAGATAAAGTGAAAGACTGAAGAAGCTGAAGGGGATTGCAACCCCATAGGAAGTACAATATAAACTAACTGAACTCCTCAGAGCTCCCAGGGACTAAACCACCAACCAAAGAGTATACATTGGTGGGTCCATGGCTCCTACTACATAGGATTGCTTTGTCTGGAATCAATGAGAATCAAAGCACTTGGTCCTGGGAGTCATTTTTCCCCATTCAAGACAGATGCTAGATGGGTGAGATGAGAGTTGGAGGTGGGTCAGGAATAGCGTCTTAAGACGGAGGATAGGGATTGGCGCTTTGCAGAGGGTGGAAGTGGGACAACATTTGAAATGTAAATAAGTAAAATAATCAGTAAAAAAAGAAATGAAAGTGAAAATAATACATTCATTAACACATGCCTCTCTCAAAAGTCAGAGTGGTGGGAACCCCAGTAGGACATGGAGAGCCTAGGAAGAAGAGGGAGAGAGAAACTGGAAGATGCTTTTAGCGATCAACAGATGAGTTTCTCTGGACCCTTTTTTTCACTGATGAGGAGCCAAGATGCAAGACTGATCAGAAGAAAGTAGATTATTTCCCTAGGGTACTCTGTCTCCTTTTCTGGTAGCTGCTACTACATAAATATTAATGTCTGCCTTGGAGAGCATATCTTCAATGACTGTGCTCACTTCAGGCATGAATGATTGAGAAAAACAAAAATACAATACATTATTAATTTCCTGATGGTCTTTTTACATACCTAAACTGATTAATTTCTCCTCTGATTGATGTTCTATTATTCAAGCAATGTTCTGAAACAACAAGACTTTTTTCCTAAATTTGTACTGAATATTCTCAGTGTAAACCTTGTGCCACTTCAACACCTAGTATGTGTTGGGAGCTAGAAACCAAAAAGTCTGTTTTATAGATGAAACTATATTCATCTAGATGGTGTTTTATGCTGAATGACTCGTGAGAGATGGTCACACCAACAAAGCTGTCATCTCCACTTCTCTTGGAAGCTCAGTGTGTTGTCTGTCCTCTGTGCTGTTATCTTCTGTCATTAGTTGGCCAATTCCAAGTAGTAGCAGAATTAGGCATCAAGAAGAGTAATGAAAACATTCTTCGGAGGGTGCCATTATCCAAAAGACATAAATAGCAGTAATATGTTGGCACAGTACTTGCTCATATGCTGATATGATAGAAGAAGCAATGTGAAAAAGAAAGATAGGAAGAAAGGAAAAGAGAGAGAGAGAGAGAGAGAGAGAAGGGAAGAAAAATAAAGAAAGAAAATCAGCATATGGAGAATTCATAAAACAAGATTACAGGCAGTGAACTAAGAAAACCATGGCCATTTTATTTTGTTTTAGTTTTGTTTTGTTGTATTGTGTTGTGTTGTGTTGTAGTGTTAGTGGGTTTTGGTTTGGTTTGGTTTGGTTTGGTTTGGTTTGATTTGGTTTGGTTTGGTTTTGATTGATTAGACTTTTATGAATAATTTCTGGTCCAACTTAACCTTCAAATCTAGGCAACCACACTGGTTAAAATGGATATTTTACTAAATATAATTACAATAATACCAGGATGAGTCTTGGATGATTGGGGTCTAATCATCCCTGTCTATAGTTTAGAGTGGTTTACGGTTGAGACATTTTCTCATTTCTCTACACATTTCAGCTTTATCTGGAAACCTGAAAGCATCCCTGAGAGTCGTGACTTCCAATGATTTGTATTCTGCCTACTGCTTCTCTGCAGTAAAGTCTGATGCTCCCTGTTGAAAACAAATTCCTCTGCAGAATCATCTAATTTTGTTTAATGTTTAAACAACTCACAGGATTTTCTTTCAGATGGAAATAAATATTGCACTCAACTATTTGTACTGAAATTATATTGCAGATCATACAAAGAATATTTGCTACTAAGGTAACTAAAGTTTATAACTTCTTGTTTTGTCATATTAAAAACTGAAATACAAACAAAAACTAAGGCTGCTGAAGATACAGGAGATATCAAGACTTGTGCCTAACAATCTAGAGTTGAGAGAAATTGACCTTTGTGTTTCAAACTAAACAACATCACAGAAATAACTCCCAAAGAGACAGAGTCTTCTCTGATCTAAGGTGAGAGGATTTCACGTTTATTTAAGGAAGCATGCTTATCTTTGAGAGCTATTATTTTATCCCATTTAACATTCCCATCACATTCCAAATATCTGTAATTCAAAGTAGACTTCAGAAAGACATACAATATGCTTGTATTTTTGATACCCTTGTTTTTTCTGTACTGCATCTAGGTTGTTATAAGGCAGCAGCTTGTTCTTCATTAACAATCCTAGCAATGTATATAGAGTGTGTCTTTTCCTTATCTTCACCATCACTGCCATGTTCCATCAGACTATCCCACAGCTGTTGAAAAGTTCTAGCTAATAGCCCTGACTTCACACATATATTCTTTTCTTTGGTCCTGTCAGAATATCCTACCACCAGCAGCACAAACTATTTGCTCTTCTTGGTTGAAAGAAATTGGAGTTTGATGTTGGAATATCCATTTAGATATCTCTTAACACATTCAAGTCCATTTGAATCCTATTGCAGACTGTTTACTACATACTTAAGTGATGCTTCTCTTTACTTGATGCATGTTATTTTATAAACCTGATACTGTTGGTGAGGACCATATCAAGGTATTTTGTGACAGATGGTTATAGCAATCACAAACCTCTTGCTACATCTTCAAAACATATTAGTTGTGCACAAATTAGAAGTCTTCATTTGACTACGGATGATTCACTATGTATGTGCTTCTGTAGCGCCCCCTTAACCTGAAGCTTTCCCTCTGCAGTTTGACAGCAGTATCACTTAGCCTGCACAACTGATCTAGTCTTATAGCTTTTTCAATTTATAAAATGGCATTCACCTTCTGAATTGCTCCCTCTGAACACTGCTTCCAGATTCCATAGCCTACAGCCCTATTTTTGGTTTCAGTGGAGACTGATATCCTTTTTGGGAAAAGTATTGGTGCCAAGTAAATATTTTAAAGTAATATCAATGGATTGGGGGAACTTGAAAGGTTTTGGCTGTGTAGCTTAAAATATACAAGGTTAAAGATCACTGACAAGTGTGTAGGAATAAGGCTGTATTACAAACACATCCCAATTAGGACCTCTGCATGAAGAATCTTCCAAAATAAGTAATGCTGAGCCCAACATTGTCTCCAGTTAAAGAATTCACAGTCTGTACCTCTATGCTGACATCTGTTAAATGAAAGCTGGTCCTTATTTCAATCATTGTGTCGTCCATGAATATGATGGGCCTAACTGATTCGCATTTCAGTAATGAAAGACAATCTCTGCTATAGTTTTCAAAAAATTAAATGGCTGTGGCTTCAACTCCATTTTCTGTGGTCTTCAAAAATTGGGAATTTTCACAGTAAAAAGGCCTCTTTGTGCTAGCATCCTCATTAGGGAGATATATATGTTTACCCTGGCTTTGCTCAACAAATATAGGAAAGGTATTAAAAATGCAAAATGTGATCTCAGTATTTGCCTCTCATAGAAACAGCTAAATATTATCATCCATAATACACAAGGGTTGGTAACTTTTTGCATATTACCGTTTTCTCATTACTTCCCTTTTCAAACACAGGAAATTAGTTTGGCAAAATTAAATTTATCAAAGGCTTCAGTAGGTGGTTTCTTGGTGTGAGTCATCTACCTCATCAACATCAAATCAGAGACAAAAAAGTTTGGGAAAGGTCTGGGCAAGCATGATTAATGTAAACAAACATAGCTGCATGCCTACAGCTACTCCTCCTCCTTAGATAACTTTTATCAAACTTCAGCCATTTAATGACACTTCACCTTCTATTTAGCTTCACTAATTGGTTTGGATTACTTTTGCTTTTTTAATTATGAAATAATGCTTATTTTTCTTTTTGAGCATTGGGAATATATAAGATATTAAAGAAAAATATTATCACCTCCTGAGTGGATCACTTGCTAGAGACCAATGGACTTTGAATCTTTTCTCTGTATCTCTCAGATTCTATTGTGCTTCATCTTGTTTTTAAAACAAGCTGTAAGCTCTCTGATAGCGCAAAAGCCATGAAATTACCTTGAATAGCAGAAGGTTTGGGTTGTTTGTCATTCAATACATTGTTCTCCCTCTTTGAATTTTAAAATTTGACTTTGCTAAGGGGAATTTCATTTCCTCTCATCTGAAATTACAAACAGATCTCTTTGTGCCTTGGTTAAGCATGAAATTAAGGTAATTAAAGATGAGTAATGCTCAGAGTTCGCTGAGCAAAATCAAAATACAAGAAAATGAGTACTTCGTGATGGAGGCGGAGTTGCCCACGGGTCCTCTGTGGGGAGGGAGTCTTTTGCTTTTGTTTTCATTTTAATTTTCTCCCTGTTTTCTTTCCCAATGAAAGTAGTAGATTAAAACTTGAAAACAGGAGACTGGTCAGGAAGACCTCGCAGTAGTCTTACCACTCTGGTCTTCTCTGATAGTACCCTGTCGCTCTTAGTGCAAAGGTACCTGGCTATTACTCACTGACCAGTTACTAATTTGTTCTCAGTGCCTAAATCCCAACTCACCCAGACTTCCTTAGCACAGTGGAAGGTTGTAGATTTTTGCTCTTCACAGGGAAGAGATGCCCCAATATATCACTGATTTGAACATGGGTTTAATGAGAAGGTCCAACCAATGGGCTAGATTACGTGCTCTTAGGAGATGAGGACAGTTCTGAACAATTGTTTTGTAAGTGTTCTTGGTTACGAATTTCAGAAGTAGGAAGTGACTTTTCTCTCTTCCACTTGTTCAGTGTTTCAGGGTAAACTTCTCTCAGGTGAGATAATTTTTATGCCCAAGATGAGAACAAAATGGCCTCTGCTTTGATTTGGGAATCATTGCCCACTCCCTCTTCTATTGCTCACTTGTGTACATAGGGCCCTTGGTATTCATCTGTGTCAGTGTTAAGTGCCTGTCATCAATCTGTACCATCAGAAATAGATAATAGTAATGTGAGAGTAATACTAACATTAACTTTGAAGAAAGGGCACAGATCTATTTTCCACAGCACTGAGGTATACAAAGGCATGCAACTTAGTGCCTAGGGGATAGCAGAATAATAATAGAATAAAGCTGAGAAAAAATGGTTGGATCTAGTTGAGATTATGAATTAAGATTTTTGTCCAATTATATTTTATCTTTTATGATAATCTAACTATGTAGCTCAGAATAGCCCCACATTATCTACATGACCAGTGCTTTTCTCTAACTCACGATCCTCCTACTTCAGCTTTTTGAGTGGTGAGATGAGGTATACTACCTTTCATCCTGTTGCCTATAATGTAGTAGTAGTAGTAGTAGTAGTAGTAGTAGTAGTAGTAGTAGTAGTAGTAGTAAATGATTTATTTACATAAAGCCCCATCAAAGCTTCCTCTCCCACCTCTCCTTTCAGTCCCAACCCTCACCACCCTCTCCATCTTTCTGCCCCGTCTCCTCTGAAAAGGGAAGGTCTTCTGGCCTTGGCATATAAACTTGCAGTAAGACTAGACTCATATTCTTCTATTAAGGCTAGACAAGGCAGCCCAGTAGAGGAAAGGGATCCAAAGGCAGCCAATGTAGTCAGAGACAGCTACTTCTGTTTTAGAAGTCCCACGTGGAGACCTAGCTGCACAACTGTTACATATGCAGAGGGCCTAGGTCCGTCCCACAGATTAAAAAAAAAAAGATTAAAAATGACTGTCATTTGAAAAGTGAAGGAGGAATTGTGATACTTAAAGCCAAGGGAAAACATTAAAAGTTGTTATTGTAGGGGAAAAAAGTAGTTCTTAATGAGAAAAACAATCTGCATTTGCCACTCAATATATCATCATTTTATATGAAGGACAGCAGAATGCACTCATTATTTACCTGAATAAATTTGCATTTCAGAATATCTTAATTTTCACTAACATGATTTGGATGACTCAAGTGGAACAAAGAAGTTAATTGAGCACATTATTTCAGGTACAAATTTTATAGAAATTAAAATATGTTGCTATGTACAAAGTGTACTTTTATTTCTAAGGTAAATTTTGAGCACTTTAAAATGATAATTATGTTGCAAAAATCATAAAGTTCCAACATATTTGAATAAAGTAATTTCAGTAAGATGATTTTCTTCCCTTCATAATCATAAGCTTCACTTATAACTCAGGAAGTTTCATTGTTCATAAACCGTTCAATTTCACCTTTAATTGTTTCTTCATATATTGACAGTTTATTTCATAAAATTATGCAAGACTCATAGAGCTTGTTAAAAAGAAGAAAAGCAAAGTAAATACCAGTCTGCCTTCTGTCTGAACTGACAGCAGTCACAGTCCTGGCTATTTGGATTGTAAACTCCAAACAACAAGGTCCTCTGGACTTCCAAGGGCGTAGAGGGTTACCTGCAGCTTCGGTTTCTCACCGTGTCCCTTAGCCATCAATCCTTATTGCAGGAAGTTTGACGCAAACACTTACTTGGATATATGACTAAAGCTGTTGTTGGTTTTCTTTTTTTTTTTTTTTTTTCAAAAATAAAAGGATTGGACATTATCTTGCAATGTTTTCTTGAAGAATCAGTTGTTAAAAGCCTGGCAGAAAGAATTCTAAAGGTAGGCAACTTCTAACATATGTCAAGGATTTCACAGAGAAACAACAGATCTTTAAAAGAAAAACAGATCTCAACAGACCTGACTTTGAAAATGCTTTAAGCAGATTAGACACCCCGATCCAGGACAATAATTTGGAAAAAAAAAAAGATACTACAAAGGAGAGGAAGTAACGAAAGATAAATAGTTCTAAAGACATTTTGAAAAGTCATGGAAACTATATTGTACTATATTTACCCACAATTACATATAATAAGTACAAATAGCATGCACGTGTGTGCGTACATACACACATACACACACACACCATGAAGTTATGACAATCAAGATAATGATGCTCCCTCTGCTAAATCGAATGGGGCTCAATTAATTTTTCCTAGGGTTCATATGAATCATATTATAGCTAGAGGTTAAGCTGGGATAAGAAGTCATTGTGGTTCTCAAGTAAAGATTAGAGACTGAAGAAAAAAGGAGCCACTTATAAAGAGACTTGATAGGAGGATTACGGCTATTGTAACTTTGTAAGCAACTGAGAAACACATTCAAAACATTATCCTGTGATGGAAATTGATACATATGTATCTTAAACCAAATTTTATGATAAGAACTTGTTGTGTAGCGTAGATATTTTTATATTTTTGTGCCAACTTAATTTTTTTGGCTTCAGTCATTATCTGAAGCTAACCACTAACATATCAGTTTGATAGACCATACTATGTATTTGTTCCTCTCTAAAACAGGCATGGTTAACTTGAAAATATTATTTGAAACAAATTTATTAAACTATATCAGTAAATTTATTGACAAATACTCAGTAGTGAACTATTGAATATCATGCAAAAGATACAATTCACGTAGTAAATCTTGGTGTGATAATAGCATTCTCTGACTACGGTGGAGCACAGACTTCCAGTTCTTATGTCCATCTGGGTGCCGTGCCACAGGACTGTACCTCTGAAAACTGGCATCTCTGAACATGTTTATTCACTTCTCTGTGCCTTGGCTTCCTTGTGTGTAAATGAGAGCAAATAATTACAGCAATTTGCAAGCTGCTATAAAAATTTCCGTTAGTGTTCTATTGCTGCCATAACAGATCACCACAAATTTAGTGTGTGAAGAAACAAACAAAACCAAACAACAACAAGAACCATTCATTTATGTCTCAATTCCCTGGTTCAGAATTCCAGAGCCAGAGCGGCTTAGCTGGGCTGACTGTTCCGTGTCTCGTAAGGCCAAGCTAGAGTTGAACAAACACTGTTCTCTCTTGCAGGCTCTAGGCATGGGCTTGTATCTGAGCTCAAGCAAATTGTCAACTACATTCCCTGCAGTTCTAGGACTGAGATGCCCACATTCTTGTTGACTGTCTCCCAGGGGTCAGTCTCTAACTAAACCTGCCTCCATTTCTTCTAAAATCATCACGTGCCATTTCCTACAGTGCTGTCATGAGTTTCTTACACATTTCAATCCTCTTTACTTCTCCTGATGCATATTTCTGTCTTAGACAGAAAATGTCCTTTGCCTTTCAAGGCTCATGTGACAAGATTGGAGCCATTCAAAAAGTGCAAAGTTGTGCCTTATATTTAAAGGTCTCAACCCATAACAATGCCTGCCATGTACTCCTATCAGACTTGCAGTATATTCCTGCTTCTGGAATCATAGCCTGGGTATCATGAAGAGGTTATAGTTGCATATAAACAACATTTATATGTACCAGTTGAAAACATGGATTGTTTATAAATTATAGTTAAAATTTTATTGCATTATCTGGGAACCTTTATGTATACTGTATGCTATTACATCATCTCCCTGGAGCATTTCCATTACTGCTATTAGTCTGGGTCATTGAATATGACTGTATCATAATCCCGGGATATTTAGTAACTGTATTACCATGCCATACTACTATTTTGTGGCATCATTCTAAACTGATATTTTAAACTACATTTAATACTAGGGTTACAAACTAGCATTTTAAAAGTTTCACACTTATAACAAGGAAAACGATTCTACCTGAATATTCCACACACTCTAAACCACTACTATGACTTTGGCATTGAAAAATAAACAGCAAAAAGATAAGCTCATCAGTATTGCTGAAGAGCATGATAACCTTAGACAGGAGTTTCATTAAAAACTCAACACAGTCATATTTCTAAATTCATTCTGATTTCTGAATACAGCATAGTCATCCTGATATTCTCATATAGAATCCTACTAATATTTCTGAGCAATAGCCAAAATTCATAACATAAAATCTTTCTAAGAAATAAGCAACCCCCTGATGATACATGGATCCTAGGTAGAAAATATTAAAACTAGAGAAAATGCAATGAATTACAATTGTTTTCTATGAATCATGTCCTCTAGAATAAGCCTTTTAGAGAAAGTAGCTGTCAATTTTCCATCCTGGAAACTTTTCATTCAATAAAATATATTTTATTAATGTCTAAATGAAATTTAATCCATTACTTATAGTAGAATAAAAGTTAGTCTCCAATATCCAAGACTGTGTCAAGATTTTCATTCTGGGTTCCACATGAAGTATGATTATTCCTTCAATTGCACACAACAAAAATCTGAATGAAATGAGGAGGAAAATTTTCTAAGGTGCTAATTCTCTTGTTATCTCTCAGAAGATTAAGATCTACACACCTGGGTGCTATGTATTTTCCACATGCTTTCAAGCATTTAAGTTTTTGTTTATTACTGTGTAAAAGTCTGTTATTATTTGATGCATGAGATGAAGAGAACTAAAAGCTATTTAGCATTCTAAAAGCTAGTGCCATAGGAAACCAAGGAGACAAAAACAAAACATAAAATACATACACAGAAAATAACCTCAAATTCTTAATCAGTCTGCTTTTCTCATTTGTAGACTGGTAGCTCTTAAGTTGCCCTTTAAGTAACAAGGTGGGTGTTAAATAAATGTATGCCTTGTTAAACACAACAACAAATTGATTTGTTCTGAAATAACATCTAGAGCTTAGGAAAACTAATAGTCCTTTTGCTCTGACTCTGAATGCTATACTGAATTGAAAATTCATGGAGAAAAATAAATCCATAAAGGTGGATAGTGAAGAGAGAAGTGAAAAATAGGAAGCATTAAAAGACAGAACATATTGCTGTTTGTCCTAAGGGGCTGCAAACCCTTCAGCTCCTTCAGTCCTTTCTCTAACTCCTTCACTGGGGACCCTGTACTCAGTTCAATGGATGGCTGTGAGCTTCTACTTCTGTATTAGTTGGGTAGTGTCAGAGCCTCTTGGGAGACAGCTATATCAGGCTGGAGTGCCCTTCCTTCAGTCTCTGCTCCATAGTTAGTCTCTGCAACTCCTTCCATGGGTATTTTGATGAACAACAATATGAACTAACTAGTACTCTCAGACCTTCCAGGGACTAAACCGCCAACCAAGGAGTACACATGGTGGGACTGATGGCTCTGGCAGCATGTGTATAGTAGAGGATGGCCAAGTTGGTCATCAATAGGAGGAGAGGCCCTTGGCCCTGTAAAGGTTCTGTGCCCCAGTGTAGGGGAATGCCAGGGCCAGTAAGCAGGAGAGGGTGGGGTGGTGAGCAGAGGGAGGAGGGAGGGAACAGGGGTTTGTTCTTCTTGTTGTTTTGGGTTTTTTTGGGGGGGAGGGGAAACTGGGTAAGGAGAAATCATATGACATGTAAATAAAGAAAATATCTAATAAAAAAAAGTAGGTTGCAAAGAAAAAAAAAACAGATCAAATGAAACCACCTGAAGCTGTTCAGAATATTATGAAATCATATATAATTCCTGGATGTACTTCAGTATTGAAATGACTTGTTTCTAACTTACTTGGGCCTCAGTGTATCACCTAGTGACATTCTAAGCTAAAAATAGGCTAGACTAGAGCAAAATGGTTGCCAATAGGAAGAAGGTCCATGATATGCTATCAATCCCATATAAAACAAGGAGAACTTGAGGGTTGTCAAAGCACTGAGAAGTGCTTATTTTATCCAAATATAAACCTGTTTGTTAAGCACTTGGCATAAACATAGCTGAAGAGTTATTAATGTGAATATAAGAGTATCCACAGGAGGATGAACCCACGTTCCATCCTTCTGCCTTCACTTTGAGGATTACAGAATGTTGCTCATGCATAGTGTTGTTTTAATGATTTAAGAGACCTTTCAACAAAAGGGAAATCTGATGAGGACAGGAAATCTAAAATAATGTTTACAAGAGTTAGGTTTAAAGTATCCACTAGATACTCTTAGGTGGATAGATACAAAGGAAACAGATAATCACAACTATCAGGCCCAGGAATGTGGAGACCAGAGATTAAAAATTGGCGAGTTCAGAATATGAGTGACATCTAAAATTATTGTTAAAGAGATGACCTTGTGATGTACACAGAAGAAAGATAACCAAGAACTAAGTTTTGTAACTCTCTACAGTAAGGATCAGGAAAAGACAGAAAGGACTGTTAAGAAGCATCACTTGGACTAAGAAGAAAATCAGACAAGGAAGAGCTCTATACATCAGCCAAAGATATTTTAAAGAGAGTAATGAATAACACCAAAATGCACTGAGGTGTCCAGTGAGATATGTGAAAGTAGACCACTATGTTTAGTATTGAGAAAGTCATTGGGAATAGGCGATTAGGATGCTCAGTGGGGACAGTGGGCAGAGAGCTAAATAAAGGAAGAACAGCAAGGAAGAAAAACTCCTTACACTTTCAAGTTAGGGCTTTTGATTGGTTGGTTGGTTTAGTTTTGTTTGGTTTGGTTTGGTTTGGTTTGGTTTGGTTTATTGTTGTTTTCTTTGGGGGAGAAGTTTTTGATTATAACAAACAAAATCTGGGAAGTATGCTCTCAGGGGCCAAAACTTACAGGAGATCTTAAAAGGATCTTAATGAAAGAATAGTCATCTATCTAATCAATGGTCCTATTTTGGAAGGAAGTATATATTGGAAATAACAGGAGAGGTTGAAGGTTGGCTGGTTTGAGAAAGGAACTACATTAAGATTATCTGTCAGAAATGAGCATTTTTAGGAGAGATGGCCTCTCAAACAATCAGGCCTTGCAGTGGGAGAGTGCAGAAAAGGGGCCAAACATTCTACCAACTGCAACAGGATAAGGCCTAAAAGGGGGAAAGGGCTACCATGTAAAGCCCAGAGAAGAGCTTCATTAAGAGGGACACCTTAGAGTAAAGAACAGATTGCCAAAATGGACAGGAGAGCAAAGGTGTGGGGAGAGCTAGAGGAGAATATTCCAAAAAATTCCCTGAGCAAAGGAAAGTATATGAGTTTTATATCTAGTGTGGGAAAACATAGGTTACAAGTAGCCTTGAGGAGCCAGTACTGGGTGGAACAATAAATTAGAACTTGTAAAAATCACATCTCAGCACAGGCTTCTTAACTCTGTCATAAATAAAAAGCTATAGGTAATGCATGGTGTGGTCTGATTTTTTTCAGGCTATGAGGCTTGGTCATTTAGAGTGACCAACAGCTTACAGGGCAGACCCATATCCTCAGTATACGAGGCAATGAGGAGATCCCAGGTAGACCGATAATGATGCTTAATGAGTAAGTCTGTCTCTCTGGCCAGAGGTTGGATTACACCAGGGAAGTAAATCAAGGGCCAAAAAGAAGATTGGAGTTTCTTTAGGTCTCCTATGGATGTGTTATCTCAGCTAGGACTGTGTCACAGAGGAAAGGCCCTAACTCATTGATGGTACAGATTTAAGTCAGATAAGACTGGAGATTAAACAGAAAGAAAATACATGAACACATCCTCTGAAGTTGAAATGGTTAATGAATATCAAAATATATAATTAATATTGAGATAATTTTCAGTACAATTATACATGGAGAAATTATAAATAAAATTGAAGCTACAGTCAAAAGGTAAGGATTAACTTGTGTCTTTTTTTTCTCTTTGAGACAATAATCTTGGTTCTCTATAGTTCATAGAGCCATCAGAAACCAGGTATCCATTTTGACAAATTTAAATTTATGAGACATGTTGCCTGAGGGAAAATAATGCAGGTGCTGGAACTGTGTCTCTTCCTTTGGGTGGAAATGGTTCAGGCAGCTGGAGAGGAAGGTGCAAAAAATCTGTCCAGCTCCTATAACTCATATCCTGACATTTAACCGTCAGCTATTATTTCTGAACTGTTAACTTTTATGACACCTATTTAGATGATGGTATAATGGCTAATATTAGCTTAAAAATACAGTCTAATAAAAATGACACAGTCCCCATGGCACTTGTAAGGTTTCTCGTTGCTTCTTCTTCGGAAACAAACTTGGGCAAAAGTTTAACATGTGCCTGGTTTCCTTCAAATACAAGCCACCCCCCGACCCCCACCACAGCCACCATATACATCCATTAAACGTTGTCAAGGATTGTCTCTAAGGACACTGGCAGAGGCTTTTCAATACAATTGCCATCAAAACTCTAACACAATTCTTCACAGACATGGAAAGAACAATTCTCCAATTAATATTGAGAAACAAAAAACCTAGGATAATCAAAACAATTATCAACCAAGAAAATAACTTCTGTGGGAATCACTATCCCTGACCTCGAGCAATAGTGGTAAAAAAAAAAAAAAAAAAAAAAAAAAAAAAAAAAAAAAAAAAAAAACACATGGAATTGGTACAGAGACAGACAGATCAATCAATGGAATAGAATTGATGATACAGAAATAAAACCACACACAAATGTATAGGTCTTTGACAAAGAAGCCAAAACCATACAGTGGGAAAAAGACAACATTTTCAACAAATGGTGCTGGTCTAACTGGCACTCTGCATGTAGAAGAATGCAAATTGATCCATAGTTATGCCCTTGTACAAAGTTCAAGTCCCAGTGGATCAAGGGCCTCCACATAAAACCAGATACATTGAATCAAATAGAAGAGAAAGTGAGAAAGAGCCTCAAATACATTGGCACAGGGGGAAATTTCCTGAAAAGAACACCAATGGCTCATGCTCTAAGATCAACAGTTGTCAAATGGAACCTCATGAAACTAAAAATCTTCTGTAAGACAAAGGACTCTGTCAATAGGACAAAACAGCAACTTACAAACTGGGAAAAGACCTTCACTAACTCTACATGTGATAGAGGGCTAATATCCAAAGTATACAAAGAACTCAAGAAGTTATACTCCAAAAAAAAACAAACAAAAAAAAAAAAAAAAAAAAAGAACAAGAAAAGTCAATATCCTTAGTCATCAGGGAAATGCAGGGAAATGCAAATCAAAACAACCCTGAGATTCCACCTTACACCAATCAGAATGGCTAGGATCAAAAACTCAAGTGACAGCACATACTGGCAAGGATGCAAAGAAATAGGAACACTCCTCCATTGCTGGTGGGATTGCAAACTGATATAACTGCTCTAGAAATCAACCTGGCAGTTCCTCAGAAAATTAGAAATAGTTTTACCTGAAGACCTAGCTAAACCACTCCTGGGAATATACCCAAAAGATGTTTCACCATACTACAAGGACACATGCTCCACCATGTTCTTAGCAGCCTTATTTGTAATAGCCAGAAACAACCCAGGTGTCCTTCAACTGAAGAATGAATACAGAAAATGTGGTACGTTTACACAATGGGATACTACACAGCTATTAAAACAAGAACATTATGAACCTTGCAGGCAATTTGATGGAACTAGAAAATATCATCTGAATGAAGTAACCCAGACTTAAAATGACATTCCGGGTATCTACTCACCGATAAGTGAATATTAGCCAAAAAATTCAGAATACCCACAGACCATATGAAGTTTAACAAGAAGGAAGGCCCAAGAGTGGATACCTGAAATCTACTCAGAAGACAAAATAATCATGGGAGGCAGAAAGAGGAAGGAAACTGTATAGGAGAGGAGAGTGGGGAGGAGAAAAGAAGGGGGTAGGATCAGGTATGGTGAGAGACAGGAGGAATGACAAGAGGGCTAAGAGAATGAATCGAAATATACAGGACTGAAGGTTAGGGGACAGGGGAACATCTAGAATATCCAAGAAACCTGGGATGTGAGAGGCTATCAGGGTGCAATGGGGATGACATTAGGGGAAATGGTCAACAATAGAGAGATGGAGCTGGAAGAGACCACCTCCAACAGACAGACATGGTCCCCAGTTGAGATAGGGAGGCACTCACCTATCTTCAAATTTTAACCCATAATTGTTCCTGTCTAGAAGAAATGCAGAGACAAAAATGGAGCAGAGACTAAAAGAAAGACCACCCAGTGACCAACCCAACTTGAGATCCAGCCCATGCCCATGCATGCACACCAAATCTGGACACTATTACTGAGGCCATATTGGGCCTGCAGACAGGAGCCTGGCATGGCTGTCCTCAAAGAGGCTCTACCAGAAACTGACTGAGACAAATGCATATATTTATAGCCAATAATTGAATTGAACCAATATGGAAGTGTTAGAGGAAGAACTGAAGGAATTGAAGGGGATGGCAACCTCATAGGAGGCTTTTCTAACTTCAAATTAGACTAGTCTCTTCAGGTACCTGTTATACAATTTTTGGTTTCTAGAATGCCTATAACATAGTAGGTGCTCACCAACCAGGTGGTGAATGAGTGGAAGAGCTTGATGCAGTGCTTGACCTCATTCAGAGCTGTTTGACAGCTATGTGGGTAATGGGAAGGGAGCATCAATGGCAGGATCAAAGCAAACACCCTCCCAGTCACATGGCAGCATTTGCCTCCATGTTTGTTCTCATAGTTTTCCGCTTTTAATGCTACTATGAACATGTTCCAAAAATCCCTTTGCCAAGCAAGTTCTTAATGTTTTGTAGAAATCCTATTTCATTTTTAAAAGAAGTAAAAAAAAAAGTCTTCATATCATTTTAGCAGATTTATATTTCACTTAACTCATATGACAATATAAGCCTGGGAATTTTTCGGGTGTTAACTGGAAATACTCTGAGAACATGTATGGAATTTATCAACTGTAAGAAGGACTTGTTCTAATCTAAAATTTCTAACTCATTTTTTCAAATTATCAGTCCATTAAGATACTTCATTTCTCTGACTGGATTTTTCCCTGAGGTAGAAAATACATATATTTTTTTATCTAAAGGATCAATAGAAAAGACGTTCTCAGAAAGAAAATCATTAAGTTCTCCTCCACAGAGGGAAATAAACCATAGTTTAAGAAGGCATGATGTAGTTTTGTTTCTTACTAATAACTCTAGGCAATGATATCTGATTTCATACCCTCATGGATCATCTGTAGGTTGAAGTTCAAATGTTCATTCCTCCTCCTGTGGGCTCAAAGCAGAAAATGGAGCCTGGATTCTTGTGCATGTTCTCAGAGACATCTAGGATATCCACTAAGGAGAGCCAGTTCCTCTGTCCTACAGAATTAAAAATACTCAGCTTTCAGGAGAGATTAAACCCAGAGGACTCAGAAAAGAGACTTAAGCCTTCTCTGGCACTTTGCAAGCTCAGAGTGGTCAGAAGGTAATCAGAAGTATCCAATGATTTTCCAGAAACAAGCTGGCCAGTTGTAATGGGCAGTACCTGTTGAACCAGAACATAATTGTTCTCCCTTTCATGAAGAGTTCATAACCACTCAAATTTTGAAAACATACTACCTACACATTATGCATTTAATAACTGTAACCTTTTCATACTCATTGTAAAGTTCTCATCGCAATAGTATCTGCAAAACACTCTGGGAGAGACAGTTTGCACATAGGATTACTGGTGTCCACAGCAGGGGAGTCCTGCTACAACCACTCCACCATGCTAACTCTACATTGGGATCACAGTGACGTTTCACTCTTCAGAAGGCCAGTCTGTGTGGATAGCCCAGACCTGGCATTTTGCAAAGAAAGAATTTAGAATTCTTATCTCTGAGCTTATGACAGAGACATTTGAAGAACACAAAGATCACTAATTATCTACAACCTAAAGCAAAATTTTAGTTAATTTTCCCCATTTATTTTCAGGCAAAAGTTCAGGGAAGTTATTACGAAAATTATTTCAAAGAAGAAAATCAGTTGGCAATGATGGAACCTAATGAGCAAATTAAACTACTACATTAGTTTCCTGAAACGAGTGCCCTTTATATTTCTTTCTTAAATGTAGCAATTTCTGTCAGAAAAATTAGGTGTTATTAGTCACTGACATCAAAGCCACGAGGGACTAATTACATAAAGTCGAATAAATATCTTAACTTTGTTGTGTGCACGGCCACAGAACAGCTCCCAAAACCCATCACCTCATGCTTCTGCCCTCCTGGCCACTGCTGCAGGTGGCAGGGCACTCAAGTGCAACTAAGAGAATCTATGACCCATCAAAGGAATCAGTGCGATTCCAGGTGCAGTCCATGAAAGCTGCAAAGCTTTTGTGATGTTACCTGCTTGGTATGATAAGCCCAGTGACTCTGAAAGCTATGTGTACAAGACTGGAGGGGCCCAAAAGGAAATAAATGCTGAGTCTCATGTCACCATGCAGACAGGATGATGTATCAATTAGAAGAAGTAAGTTTCAAAGTTGTACAAGAATTGAACTTCTACAATGCTATGGCGCTGTTTTCCGTGATGTCATGTTTTGTGATGTTACGTGACATCACTTTCAGCGGTGTCACCAACATGCCTCAAATGCACAGGAGCGAGACCTTAACATGATGGGAGTTCAGCAGGGTTCCAGACTTCAAGTGTATGTTAAGTTTGTAGGATTTTGCTGAATAACACCATCATTGTCTTACAGAGACTTGGAATCAAACGGGGCTTAATGGGACTTTTGGGGGGGGGGGAACTTGAAGCTTAAAGGATAGCATTGCTGTCTCTTCTGATCCACTTAAAAAAGGAATATTGCTCTCTCTGAGCAGAACAGGGGCCATCTCTCATTCCCTCTGTGCTCCTTTCTGGAGAATAACAAGAGTATACAAGCAAGTGTGCTAATTTCAATGAGTCCCTATTACCAGCTCTCCTCTCTCCTCTGTTAACATAGAAAAATATGTGGAAAGATCCACTTGGTATGGGTGGTTTTCGAGATCAGCAAACTTTCTTTGTCATTCCTATGTGCGTGTGCAAAAACCACAATTACTTTAAATTTACTGGCAGAATGGGAAAAGAAAGATCAGACCTTTGTGAATGCTATATCGAGACTTAACTTAGAGCCGGGCAGTGGTGGCGCACGCCTATAATCTCAGCACTTGGGAGGCAGAGGCAGGCAGATTTCTGAGTTCGAGGCCAGCCTGGTCTGCAGAGTTCCAGGACAGTCAGGACTACACAGAGAAACCCTGTCTCGGAAAACCAAAAAAAAAAAAAAAAAAAAAAAAAAAAAAAAAAAAAAAAAAAAAAAAAAAAAAGACTAGCTTAGTTTTCTTTTCTTTTTCCTTTGTAGTGAAAAATATACTTTGTCCTATGCTCCAAGGTAAAATTTAAGGATATGTATAATAATTTCTAAGTATCTTTATAGAAAATATACGTTCTATTTGGTAATGGCTCTGGTCTATCTATTGGTATAAATGAAATTCAAAATTCTTTCATAAATTATCTTTAAACCCCTTGCACCATGACCTACAGCAATTCAGAGAAGAAAGGATTAGTTTTAGCTTACAGATTATAGTCAACTATCCAGGAAAGCTAGGCAGGAACTTGAAGCAGAAACTGAAGTAGGAACAATGGCTACATGTTTGCTCCCAGCATTGGGACCAGCTGCCTTGCTTAATCAACCCATGCCTATCTGCTAGGAGACAGCACCTGCCAGATTAGACTGGGTCTCATACCTCAATTATCAATAAGAGGAAATGTCATGTAAATGTGCCCACAGGCCAATCAATGGTGGCAATTCTTCAATTGTGGTTCCTATGTGCTTCTAGTTTATATCAAATTGACAATAAAAACCAACCAGTCCATCTCTAGTTCTAACCTGGTCCCTGGCCTTGGAGAATGATGCTTCTACCTTCTTCCTTTTTGTTAATAATAGTTTTGAACATTTGGATAGAAATATCATTCCTGAGTGGCTATAATGTTACAACCAGGCTTACCATATAAATATGCAATATCTGGCATAATAATCTAAGAGTGAGAATATATGCAGGAATTTAAGAAAATGTCTACACTTAGAAACATTACATTTAAACATTTTCCTATGTTAATGGCTATACTCATTTCTTACATACTATCCATTAGAAAATATTGAACATTAGCCAAAATACAATTTTAAACCCCAGGCTTTAAGTTCTATTTGATCAATGACATTGATGCTCGATTTAAGAAAAATAATACATTTTTCTTACTGAATTATAATTCAGTATGAGAATGTGTTACCTCAGGCAAGCATACAAAATGCTATTAAAAATGCAATTTATTCTACCATATAAAAAATAACTAAAAATGTTCCAAATAACAAAAATGATATAAGCAATAAACTGAAACATATTTCACCTCCATTAAATTCCAAAGTATGTTGCTTCTACTTCTATATAAAAACTCGCACTAAAAAGCTAATGCCATTTTTTAAAATCTAAATTACACTGTATAGGGAGAGCATTTTTGCAAATGTTGATAATTGTTGAAGCAGACTGAGGCATAAATGGCAGCTCATTATTCTCTCAAAACTTCATATGTGTTTTAAAATTTACACGCTAAAATTTTTGTTGTGATAACTATGAAAAAATATTATTTGAATAATAATAAGTTTACACTCTAGTTGATTAACTAGTTGTAAGAAATCCAAATGGCTGTTTCCCTGGAAGTCAAGTTCTGAGGCAAAACAAAAACAAAACCACAGTAAGAGAATAAATACTATGGGTGAGAAATATTACTCTCAGTCAGAGTAGCAGACAGAATATTCTCAGTACCAAGTTTACACACAACACAAGAATGAGAAACTTCTGAAATTTACACAGTATGCAGACAACTTTTCCAGATGAACTGTCCTGCGGGTACAGGTGGATTCAGTGTGCTATGCTGGATTTAACTGGGGATAAGCACTTCAAACATCTTCGTCCTCTGTACCTGCATACAGCTGCCCACTACAATGCTAAACAGGATTGTCACAGGAGGTGTCTCCGTTGATGATTTAACCATAGAGAGATTTATTCCTTTATTATGTATTGCTTAGTTTTGCCAACTTTGAACTTTCACTTAGTGAATTACACATTTTAAACATGCGCCTTCCATTTGAGAGGATGTTTGAAAGATCCACTGTGATGTGTTTAACTGCAATTGTTGTATATCTGATATAGTCCACAGAACATTCGTATCTACTTCTATCCTTTCCTATCTGGTAAGTGCAAAACTTCAGTAGGCCTAGCTATCTTCTCTGGTTATGGGAAAACTCAAAGAAAAACAAGGAGTAGAAATTTCATTCTTGTAGAAAATTTGGTGTGAGCTCTTATCCAGGAGGTTTGGGTCTTCTCACAGTACCTGCTCCACCATTAGGTGATTGGCATGTTGTTGTTCCTCAATTACCTCAGGACTAAGAATAGTGTGACTCTTGTCATTCCAACCTCCCAGGGTACCCAGTACTCTTTGTGATTTCTTTAGACCCTATGCAATTTTGAGGCAGTTCTTCATTCAGATACATGTCTGTTTCCTGTTGGGACCTGACTGAGAAACTATCCCAGCAGGTTTCAAACTTCAGTGTGCATTGAGTCAAAGCATGAACAGACAGAAATCCTCTCTGGAAATTTGGCCTGAGAGTCTGAGCTGGGAACCAGAGAATTTATACTTTTGAGAATTTCCCAAGTGTTGTACTGTATCACAAAGAAGAAATAACTGTACAACACTCTCACATTGTCTCGTGGCCAAATGGATGTAGCGAGCTATTTCTGTTATTTAGCCATTTCTTCCTTATAAGAAGGAAAAATCTAATACAGTTGGAAATTTACCATGTAAAAATTCTTCCTTAAAAGCACAAGGAATGACATGCTAAAAAGCATAGCTCTATAGGGTTAATTTTCTTTTCCAAAATAACAAGTGAATGTGTAAAGGTAAAAATATCCAGGTAAAACGTAAAAGCATGTATCAACCTCTTTAAAATATTGGGAGGGAGCCAATGTTTATTGAGTGTTTACACAATATTTGACAGTCTTTCACAGCTGCTAAATCATTTCCTACCTCTTACCTCCAATCAGATCAGTAATAGGTTAATGAGGTAACAGACTGTGTGAAATAAAATGTATAGTCCAATAATGGACAGCTCATAATATAGTCAGCGAGTGGAACCTAGCTCTCCTTGTAATGACAACACTTTTTGCACATCACACAGATTCCAGTGTAGAGCATAAACACCATTTGTCCTGGAGACCAAAGGACATCAGGTGTGGGAGCATTGTCAGCTTACTGCCCTTGGCCAGGAAGAACAAATCTGCAAGGTTAAAACTGATCACTGGGGGTTCCGGAGCTGGTATGAGACCCTGGCCCTTGTTCCAGTGATGGCTGATTCACTAATTAATTTTCTGCCTATTAATTTCCATCTCAATGATTGTTTCTCAGAGAATCTAACCTGTTGCAAAGTTAGCCTCTTTACCTTTTTTTTAAACATTTATGTGAGAATAAATAGTGGGTCATAATAACCATAAACTTCTCTGAGTCATAATGTGATTCATAATTTGGATGTTCAAAGATACATTTAAAAATGTGCACAGATTTAACTGAAAAGGTCAATAGCTCCTCCATTGATTTGAATATAAATGAATTTCAAACATGAAAAAATTGGAACTCATGTAGAATACTTAAGATTATTTAAATATGTGTTTTCTTGATCTATTCTGTGGCTGATATTTATATTCTCTCTCTATCCTCTTTCCCCTCCCTCCCTTGCTTCTCGCCCTCAAATATGCCAATATCCTTTATTTGTGTCTCTTTTTAAATCTCCTTTTTCTATAAGTATACCTTTTGTTTCAGAGGCCATAATTTTATTCTCTCCTGTGTTTCTCCTTTTCCAACTTTAAAGGAAGTCTCAGCGTCTACGGAAGTCATTTGGTTGTGGTTACCTTCTTGCCCGAGGTTATTAAGTTCTGAAAACAATCATTTTTCTTGAGTGTGGTAGCAGACATTTTATGAGCTTCTTGTCCCTGAGAATTCCTAATCTCTTTTGCCAACAACCTTATTCAACCTTACAAAGCCCAGTAAGAGGTTTTGCAATTCCAAAGTTGCTTCTTCAAGGAACATTGATTTTAATCCTGGTACGAAAGTTGTTCACTTATCGAAATGTGATGGAGCCCATCATCTTTCAGTTAGTCACTAAGCTAATTAAAAGATAAAGTAACACATATAGCTAAGAAAACATTTTTAATAATGTATGGTTACTGACCAATATAAGTTTACCTGTTGATGACAAGCTATGTTTTTCATTAAGTATAACTAAAGATTTAGCATTTGAATCATTCTTAAACAAAGCTTATAATGCATCATCCAACATCCAATTTCCCATTTTAAAATTAGAGCAAAAAATGAATTGATAAATTATAAAAAATAACAAGAATAAATGAAACACTAATAAACCAGATGCAATCAGGAATCTCCCCTTGTACACACCCTGGTTTTTCATTATTTTTTGAAGTGCTCATATTAATATTTATTATGACAGAAACTATTTTAAACAACTCACTTTTGTTAAATATTTCTAAAGTATGTAACTTGCATTCTCTATAAAACCATATTTCATTAGGTTGTATATGTCTACATATAAAGATTTCAATACCACAATGGTTGCCATTCAAAGATTGAGACAAATACAGCTGTCTTCAGGATAATGATTAGTTGGAAATAGAAAAACTCAGAGCAGCCAAGTATCCATGGTTTGCCATGTCCACTAATCAGTATAAAATTAATTTGGTTGTCAAAATGAGTGAAGTAAAATTGCTTAAGAAAACTTCATTTCCAAACCCAAGGAATTCCTTCATATTACCTGACAGTCCATCTATGTTCTTTACAAGGGCTTTAATTTTCTTCCTGTGCCCCTTGTCCAACTCACCTGCCACCAAAGTCTATTACTCTTAGGATTTACTTGGCTGGATCATAGGAAGTAGTCTAGGCCACATGTTCTAGTGGCAGCCTGCATGAAAGGACATGGAAGGAGACAATTTCTTTTAACGTGCTTGCCCTCACTTTCACTGGCAAATCTATCCAGCCTGTTCTGAGGCATTCATTCACTGGTGTTAGAACCTTTTTCAGAATTCCAACATAGCTCATGATGGGCAGCCCTTTTGGACTTCCCTGGAACTCCAACACCAGATCAGGACTGCTGAGACATCTAGGCTTGTAGGAAGAACAACCACCAGATCCTTGTCCTTTCCATCAGGAGGCTGCCATGTTGGACTGCACAGATCACAACCTGCAAGCCATTCTAACAAATTATAGATAGATAGATAGATAGATAGATAGATAGATAGATAGATAGATAGATAGATAGACAGACAGACAGACAGACAGACAGACAGACAGACAGACAGATAGATAGATAGATAGATAGATAGATAGATAGATAGATAGATAGATAGACAGATAATTCAGACTAATACATTCACTATATAATATATTTTCAGAGAACAAATAGTTTAAAAACAAGTGTATCTGTGGGGTGTGTGTGTGTGTGTGTGTGTGTGTGTGTGTGTGTAGCAGTAGTAATGAAACACATTATAGAGCTTAATCCAGGAGAAAAGAAAATCATAACATATTGAATATCTACATTAAAAATAATCTCTCCTTATAATAATGATTATAGTAAAAATAATGTTTTCAAGGAACACACATGTTTTCCTGTGATGTGTGTGTTTTCACATATCTCTCTTAACATCTCAGACATTATGAATGAATTTGGAAACTAATTGGAACCATTGGGTTGATCCTAACACCAGGTAAATTTGTATTCTCCATTCTCAAATATTAACACTTTACAAAATGCCATTATTTTTCTGAAAAAGTCAAAGTGAGTAATGGTGTCTATACGATAACCACTAAATCAATTCCTTGGGGATTAAGGTTGAAAATGTTTGAGATAAATTGTCAGATGGAAATGTAAAGTTTTCCCCGAAAGAGTAACTTTGTAGAAGGTAGGCAAACAGAATGATGTCTTTGAAGTATTCTGTTTAAAATACAGTAATAATAGAATTCCAATAAACAGTGTCTTTGACATGAGCAATCATTTGTATGTACAGAAAGAGGCTCCACGAGGATGGTCAGGGGTTATGTATTAGTGATGAAGTTGACTTAAAATGCAGGCCTCTGTGGAACTGCACTGTTTGTCCTCAACTCAGCTTAGCTAACAGCACAAATAATCTTAACCATCAGCATAATATATTTTTAAAAATCCTTGGAAGAATTCTCATTTGGACTTTTAAACATCTGTGGATGAAGTATGTCATATTTGACATCAACAAAATTACAATGTCAAAAGTATAAAAAAAACCTAGTTTCCCCAAAACTACAGAATATATTAAAAATGTTAACATTTACACTAGTCAGCATATTCTAAGTTCTTCTGCTGTGACAAGCTACCTCAGAATTCCCCTGGCTTAATGTAACAAATGTTATTGCTTAAGCCACAACTCTCTGAACTTCTACATAATGTGAAAGCCAGGGGAAGTTTGAGTGTTTTGTAGCTTACTGACCTGCTTGAATATGTGGTATCAGATACAAATAAAAATATCTCACCTAGAGGCCGAAAGACTGCTTGGGTACCATGTGGGTATCCTGAGGCTCAAACAGAAATCAATGGCACAGTGGTTTTGTACAAACTTAGGAAGAACTTTCAGATGATTTAACTGAAAGGAATACTTTAAGGTGTGGGAAAACATGGGGTAGGAGAGAGACGACTCCGCAGTTAAGAGTGCTTCTGCTCCTGAGAAGACCTGAACTCAGAGAACCCACACTGGCCAACTTAAATCTGCCTGTAACTCCAACTCCAGACAATCTGACAGCATCTCCTGGTCTTCCCTGGGGACCTGCACTCGTATGAACACACACACACACACACACACACACAAACACAAATGCACACACACATGTACAGGCCACACTTAATTAAAAATGATTTAAAAATTCTTTTTACAGAAATATCAAGGATATCTTTTTATTAATTATTTTTTTATTTATATTCCAAATGCTCCAGTCCCCCATTCCTCCTCCCCTTCACCTCTGAAAGGGTGCCCCACCTTTGGAAATCCCCCCTTCCCCAAGATATCAAGTCTTTACAAGATTAGGTGATTCCTCTCCCACTGAGACTCTTTGCTACATATGAGCCTTGGACTAGCTCATGTATGTTCTTTTGTTGATAGCTCAGTCTCAGGGAGCTACCAGAGGTCCAGGTTAATTGAAATGGTTGGTTTTTCTGTGGGGTCACCATCCCCTTCAACTCCTTCAAGACTGTAGTCCCTGGGCTACATCCAATGCTTGTCTGTGGGTATCTGCATCTGTCTCAGTAAGCTGCTAGGCAGATCCTCTCAGAGGACAGCCCTGTTAGGCTCCTGTGTGTGTGTAAGCACAACATAGCATCAGTAATAGTTTCAGGAAGTGGTACCCATCCATGGGATGGATCCCATGTTGGACTGGTCACTGGTTGGCCATTCCTTTAGTCTCTGCTCCATTTTTTTGTCCCTGCATTTCTTTCAGAGAGGAACAATTTTAGGTCAAAATTTTATAGGTAGGATCATGTCTCCATTCCTCCACTGGAAAACTTGTCTGGCTACTGGAGGTGGTCTCTTCAGGTTCCGTGGTCACACTGTTGGGCATTTCAACTAAGGTGATTAGCATTAAGTCCTGGGAGTCTCCTCCATCCTGGTCTTTGGGACTTCCTAGAGATTACCCAGCAGCTGCATATGTTCATTCATTCCCCTGGCCCTCTGGGCTTCTCTTTTGTCTCTCCCCAGACCTGATCATATTTCCCTTGCCCTCCCCTCTCCCACCCAGTTCTCTCTCTCCCTCTGCCTCCCAGGACTATTTTGTTCACCCTTCTAAGTGGAATTGAAGCATCCTTACTTAGGCCTTCCTTCTTGTTTAACATCTTTGGGTCTGTGGGATATAACATGAGTATTCTATACTTTTTGGTTAGTATCCACTTATCAAGGAGTATATACCATGCACATTGTTTTTTGTCTGTGTTTACCTCACTCAAGATGATATTTTCTATTTCCATCCATTTGCCTGCAAAATTCACAATGTCTTTGTTTTTAATGGCTGAGAAGATATATTTTCATGAGTTTTAAGGTCCTTTTAGAAAATAAGGAAAAACAATGAGAAAACATTAAGACCCCATTCGACCTGTCTTAACTTCTTACAACACTGCTGTTTGGACAATACAAGATAAGATCACACTGATTCTTTTTTTGTGATTTAGGTAGCTTCATGCATTCATGAATATAGTCTCTTAACTCTATGTTGCCTATATCTTATTTTGTTTTACATATAACATATGAGAGAGAGAGAAAGAGAGAGAGAGAGATGAAAGAGATATCATGGACAATTATTCCTGAGAAGAGGCTCCTGAAAATTTGAACACTGCATGGAAGGATCATAGCATGTTATTCTGAAAGTTCAGTTCTAAATTTCCTCTTCCTTTGAGGAATCTTGTCTATGTGTGTTTTTGCCTGATATGAAGCAAGCACCAACTTAATATTCATGACCTTTTCCCGTTTTCATGTCTTCCCAGAATGGGAATAACATCATGCTAGATTTTCCTTGAACTTGGTAAAAGAGACTTTAATACCAATCCCCCTAATAGTGGGATGCCAATAGGACACACATCATAAAAATAATCTTTGCAAATCACCCTATGTTATCAGATATGGAGTGCATTGTTGTACATAATCAGCATAAGCCAAAACTTGGTGAAGTTAGATATAGAACTGCTACTGTATTCATTGGATACTCCAGGAATTATTTTCAATGGGAAACAGCAAGTTCAATGAGCCAAAAAGGAGACTCAATACACTCTCTTTAACCTTGTAGAGTAGTTCATTTTTCTTTTCAACTTCACTGGGCTTACAATCATGTAGGAAATATATCCTAGGCATGTCTGTATAAAATTTTCCCAAGTAGTTTAACTTAAAAGGAAGACCCACTCTGAATGTGGATGGCATCTTCCCATAGGCTTGCATTCCAGAAAGACAAAGAATAAAACAAGGAAGAGATGAAGGAAAGGGAGCTGCTAGCTGTACTTCTGCTGCTTGCTTCCTGTTCCACTGAGATGTGCAAAGGTGAGGACTCTAGCCTGAAAGCCAATTCCACCCAATGACTTCTTTTACCATGACAGACTCTTCCCCTCAACTTGTGGCACCAAACAAATCTTGCTTCTTTGGGTTGCTTCTTGGCAGGTTAGTCACAGCCACAAGTAACAAACGCACATTGGACAACATGTCTTCTCTCTAATGACTAAAAAATCCTTTGCATTCTGGGTGATAGTTCCCAACTGTGAAGTCATTGTTATCTCGAACTTCTATAGGGAAAACAATGAGGTTAATTTGCCCATCTGGTGACTGTGAACTGCTGTCAAAATTGCTTCCAGTACTGACAAAGTGATAATAGAATATTATAGTAAATGTGCATACATGCTCTCACACACATGCACACACACATTATGTACATATAAATTTATACAACATTTAAATTCATTAAGTAAACTTTTATTTATTCTTTTAATTTTTTAGGTTGTCTACAATGAGCGTTTGAGTACTTTTAGTCATTATTCAGGATTCAAACACTCAGTCTCATAGAAAAGGACACTGTGAGGGACACAAATTTCCATCTTTTACTAGTCACTCTTATTGAGAAAAAAATTAGTGATGAAGACTAAACAGTTTTGAACCTTTAAATGCTTAGAAGAGTGACAAGAAATCTTAGCAGGATGTGTCAATTCAATAGAGTTTTTCAATATCTGTCGTATTAAGATGACAACAAAGTACCAAATTTCCCAGACACCAAGCTAAGAGATGCAGTGAAATCATATACTTATGCTAACATGGAAGTTGTATGATGACTATCTGAAACAAGGAAGCTGCCTGAACAACAATAAGGAAGCTGCCTGAACAACTAAGATAAGTATAGGATAAAACCAATTTAGAAAATGAGGATGACCATGCTTTCAGATACTCTCTAGAAATGTTTTCTTACTGTATTTATAAGTTTAATATTGATGTACACAATTTTTCTGAGTTAGCCCTTGAGAAACCTTGAAAAGATCCTTCCAGCCCCACCATCTCATGCTGGGATAGTTGGCATGAGCTGCCATGCATAGCTATTTATATGAAAACTGAACTCAGGTCTTCCTGTTGGTACAACAAGTACATTGCCAAGTGAGCTATCTCCCTAGCTCTGCATTTCTCTGGATTAGGACCCATCTAAACACGTTATTTTAACATAACTTTTTGGAGGACGTAATTCAGCACTATAACAATTCAACACTAATTACTGTATCTGAGAATTTGGTGTAACTTCATTTGCCTTCATGCTTGCTTCACTTCACTATATTTTTGAGTCAAGATCTTGCAATAAGATGAGATCTCAGAGCACAGGTGTGGCCAGATTGGTACATTTGTGGCTCCTCTCATCTGAAGCAAAGCTCTTATCTTTTCTGCCTCAGTCTCCTCCATTCATGAAATAAACAACACTTATTACTGCCTATAACTTAACAGTGACACTAAATCAATTGGGTAGGGGAAAGGACTAAGACATAAAGCATTGTTATCATACAGAAGCTTTTTGTGAAAGTTGTTAAGACTCATTTGGAACCACCTTGTTTCCCAGCCCAGAAAAGCTGGAACATGGTTTCATAAGAACTGCCCCCATCAGTATTTCCTCTTCTTTCTGCTTCACCAAATAGTATGAATCTCACTTTTCTGGCTCGGTTCATAGTTTCTTAAATAAGCTGCACATCCCAAGCCCTTTCTCTGACACATTGACATATTCTTTTCCTCACATGCTTCTCTAAATTACCCTCATTGATCCCCTTGAGCCTTCTTCCACTTGATATAACCACAGCTTCCCAGACAACTCTAATGACAAGAACACTTTCCACGAGTTACAAAAAAAATAGCGAGTTCTTTTTAAAATCAATTTCACATTGACAGGGTAGTTTTCAAAATGTCTTTGTCCTGATTGTGTAATGCAAGAAGAGTTACATGACACAGTGTTTGTCTAACCTGCATAAGGCCCTGAATTTGATCCTCAGCACTACAAAATATTATGTAATAAAAAATTTAGTTACGTTTCAAAATCCAAAGCCAGCACAACTTTAGCTTAACACAATAAGACACCTATATGTATAAGCATACTTACTATTGAACAAAATAAATTATTTGATTGCAAAGAACACTTTTTAAAATCAAATCTTTAGCAACAAATCATCCATACTGATCTATGAGAACTTTAATCAGAGTACTGACCATAGAAAGAGAGGATATAACAGGCTCAAAAGAACAGGAGAAATAATCAACTATAATGAAAGCAACACTACCTGTTAGTAGAGGAGAAATCTAGAAGCTTCCTAGATGAATAACCTAATAGTGATTTAGTAGAGAAAGCTGTATGATCCTTCACTTGCCATTCTTTCTTTAAAGCCCAAACACATCTGCATGTGCTAGACCAAGTATAATAAATAGCACTTTCCTCTTTCCTTTTCTACCTAGAAAATTCTTTCATGGACTTAAAAAAACAAACCAAATCAGTCCATTCCTCTGGAAGGTCTCCATCAAACCAGCAGATAGCAAAAAGCTCTCTTTTCTTACTTCTCATACTTTCGTCCTTGCACCTACACTCTGTATTACAGTAGTTGACACATCCGTCTCCAGATCCTTAAAGTTGGGCTCATCTTTTGCTTATCGTAATGCCATCACAACACCAAAAAAAGCCCTGGTGTGTGGTATACATCATAAAAATGTCTACTGAAAGTGTGGAAGGAAAGATAATGAGTTAGATTTGATATGACTAGACTGCAAAGGTATTAAAAATGCAGTTGGATACATACAACATAAGGCAAATGGATAGTAAGACAGCCACGTAGATGGATGGGGTTTATTTGAATTGTGGAGAAAAGATGAGTTTTGAAGAAAGATAAAAATGGAAAAAAAAAGTCATTTCACAGGAACTAAGAGAAAAAAAAGCCTGGTAAAGAATCTGTCTGTGGTATCTAATGAAGTTGTATTTCCCTTTCATAAATTATGGAATACACTGCTCAGTGCACAAGATTATGCTGTTGCTAGATCAAATAATATATGTGACAATGCTTTAAACAATGCCAGGAGCAAAATACTTGCCAAATGGTTATTTCAAAATTAAACATGAATAACTGAAATGATGAACACACATCTAGCAATGAGGAAGTGGATGGTGCTGAACGCTGGAGGAAATGCTTCATTAGAAAGAAAGAGATGGAAGCTCAATTGCTGTGGGACATGCAATGAAAATGACTTGGGAAAAAACGCAACAAGTACACACTTTGTATTTAGCAGTTATATTGTTGAAGGGGAAAAATAGCTTAGAAAGTTGCACAGCAGACACAGTTGTCTGAGAAACTGGTCTATGAGGGACTGGAAATTTTTGAGCAAATGCATAGGGAAGGAAATGGAACCCATAGTGGGAAGGAAACAGATCAAGAGAACAGAAAGCAGACAGCCATGAGAGGACAGAGGTCATTGTATACACAGTGAAAAAATAAAGAGGATTCTAAGGGCTCTCTGTTTTTCATAGCATGAGAAATCAAGTTTCTTGTAACAGTGAGGGATGTGGGAGTAGTTTGGGGAGTTAAGGGAAGTCAGAAATATGTGAAGCACCCAGGAATATCAGAAGAACCAGGAAGGGGAAAGCTATTGGGAAGGAGGAGACCACAGAAGGGCATGTGAGCTTGTGTGGTGCCTGTCAGTCCATGGTTCCCAAATTACCTTCTACTGACATGGTTGTCAATTAATCACTGATATCCTTTGGTTTACTAAGCAAGATTCCAGAAATGATTTCCAAAGTCAATAGTAAGCAGAATCCTGGGAAGTGAGAATTGTCTCTCTTGTTATCCATAGCACTGATGACAGCGGAATAATCACCATCTAATTAATCCAAATTATTTTATGATGTCACCTGGATTTACAAAGAGTGTGTTCCTCTTAGCAGCATGTCAGCCCATGATGTGACTATGAAGAATGTCAGCCCATGATGTGACTATGAAGAATGTCAGCCCATGATGTGACTATGAACCTGTTGGCCTCCAGAAGATGATAGAAAAACTTGGCCTCAGAGTTACATAAAAATCATTCTTAATCACAGTTGAAAAAATATATAGTTCTCACACATGTTGCTGCACCCAATGGCTTCAAGTTTCAGTACACATCTATCGCTAGAGTTCAGGTCCCTCCTTCCATGTCCTTTCCACAAAAATTTGTTATAATTCTTGTCAGAAATAAGTTTTGACTAATTATTTTGTCTTTCAGTTTGTTTGCTTGTTTGTTTGTTTGTTTGTTTTGCTGTTTTCTGATACCAATGGTACCCAACTAGTCAGGCATCTATTCAGATGCTTGATAAATTATTAATAAAAGCTGAAATAAGTTAGATCCACAAGATCTGTGCAAGAAGTGACACCCCTCCCCCTCCCCTTCGGATGCTCAGAGGGTCAGCAGCACCTTGTCTGCAACATTTTGACTTTGGTTCACTACCACAGACCCAAATTTCAGTCAAATTTCCTCTCCCTTCACATAAGGCAGCAGCTAAGCTCTTGAATTTCTGGGCACTCCCCACCAATAGAACTGGCCACAAGGTAGGTCATATTCATTTACCCTCCTTCTCATAACTATCCTCCTAATCCTCCCTTTACTTTTACAAAAGTGTCATCCTCGAATTCTTATATTTAAGCATAGTGCCGAAGTTAAGGAGAAACAGGCAGGAAAATATCAATGTAACAAATTAGTAGGCTATAAAATTTTATGTCTTACAGTGTTCTTACTGTGAGTGACACTGCTGGGTAATTTGTGACTCACGCATGAAGTAGTAGTTGAAGCTTTTGAGATCCAGCTGTCTTCCAAGCCCACACAGATGCCAAATGTCACCTAACTCATATGTAACTCAAGGCTTTAATCTTATGTCAGACAGGCTTCAAAGTACTTTCTCATAAAGAGCTCTGCTATACAGATTCAAAACAGGAACTAAAGACCAACCAGGCTACATTTATACTTATTTATCAGACAAGTATCACTCTTATGGATGGAAAGTTATGTATGGGTGTAGACCATAAGTCTCCAGCTGTATTCTCATGTAGACCTCCCAGTGACATTCTCATTGAAATGCCTTATAGACTTATAGGATGAAGGGACTACTAGTTTTAGTTTGGAGTTAAACAAAAAACTATAAGATAGACTAATGGGTTCTTACTTGTCTTTGATCCAACTAGGTGGACCTTCTGTAAGAGGATATAGAGTGAATATGAGTAGAGTAATGAATAGAGTGAAGAGTGATTGACAGACATCCTGTTATTCAGAAGTACTTTCAATTATCTATATAAATGCTTAATAGTCACTGTTTCAACAAATTATATGAATATGTAAACATTATGCAGATTTTTAGTGCTACATGTTGAACTCAGAACTGTATACATATTAGGCAAATACAGTCACATTGAACTACATCCCCAACATCAAAATTAAGATCTTAGAAATCCAACAGGTAATTCCAGGTGAGGTATACAGACAGACAGGAACACAAGAAGCTCCATGTCCTAAGCTACAATCTCAGGAAAGAAGTTCAAGCTTCCCCAAGATAACATCTATAGGCATACCAGAGTAGCAGATGCTGAAGACTCAGGGTGTGAACAGGATTTGATGCACATTAAGTCCCCACAGATATGTGGAGGCTTTTACAATTCACATTGGTCAAAGTTGTAGATGTATGAAGGAAACTGGAGAGGCCTTAGAGTAAGGCCCACAGGGACAGAGACTTCTATACCTCCACAAAAAATGTTGCTTGCCAGGCAGGAGGCCCAACCTGACCTAGAATATAACTGACTCTCAAGGGAAGATTACAGATAGCACCTCTGACCTTAAGTGCAATCCCACAGAGAAAAGCAACATTTCAACCCTACTAGGACTTTATCTTCTCCTGAATATCATTAACTGGACCACTCACTAAAAGATAAAAAGAGAATAGAATTTGAAAAATATTAAAGGGGAAGAAAAATTCCAGCAATAAACTAACTCAACATTTATAAGTCCCAGGACAGGAGCAGGAATACACACACACACACACACACACACACACACACACACACACACACACACACAGTGGTATGTCTTTCTCCCCAAGGAGACCTAACTTCTACAGAACAATCTAGAAAACTTCCAGACACAGAATTTTAAAAGAATAATTGTAACTGTGGTCAAACAATCGAAAGAAGAAATGAATGAATTCTAACAGAACAAATACAAGGAGTTGAATGAAATAAGTTAAAAAAAAAAAACTGAAATGTTGAAGAAAAACCAAACTAAGATGATGGTAAAAATAAAAAAACTCGAAAACCACCACAAAAAATAAATAAAAACCATAGGGGAAAGCCTCACCAATAGAAAGGATAACTTGGTAGACAGTGTGCTGCCACTAGAAGACAAGATGGAGGAGTTGACTACTCAGTAAAGGCCAATGATAAATTGTAAAAGGCCACTAACACAACACAGAGCTTTATGATGCCACAAAAAGAACCAAACTACAGATTATGATCATTGAAGAAAGGAGAATACCATATCAAAGATATAAAATGTATTTTCAATAAAATTATATGAAAAATAATTACTATACCTAAAGAAAGAAATATCCAAACACTGACTCACAGAACTCAAATGGACAGAAAAAGCAAAGAAACTACCCTTGATACATTATTGTTAAAATATTTCCAGCAGAATAAAGAAAAGCTGAAAGCTGTGAGAAAGGTTTAGTTATACTATCTAATATTGCATAACATAGACTTCAAATAAAAATAGACAAAGAAAGTTAATTCATACTCATCAAAGAAACAAAGCACAGAGGATATTGCAGTTCTAAACATGTACAAAAACACAGTACATACAACTTCGTATAAAATTTTCTGCTAAATGTAAAACTAATGATTAATTCCAACACAGCGATAGTTAGGGATTTCAGTATTTCACTCTCACCTATAGACAGGCAATTTGAACAAAAACTAAATAACATCATAAATCAAAGGCCCTATTAGGCATTTACAAGAAGTTCCTCCCAAACATGGAAGAACACATAGATTTTCTAGGAGGTTATGGAATTTTCTCCAAAATTTATCACCTATTAAATAAAATCTCCACAAATATAGGAAAATTGAGACAGTATCCTATATTCTATCATTTGACCCCAATGCAGAGAAAGCAAGACTACAGCAGCAATAAAAGTTACAAAAGATTATGTAAGCTCATAGAATCCAAAGAATACACTTTTGAATAATAACTATGTCACTGGAGAAATCAAAAGGTGAATAAAAAATTCTAAAGTTGAAAGAAAATGAAAAACCACTTACATAAATCTGTGGAACACAATAAAGGCAGTTTTGAAAGGGCCATTTATTACAGCATTAAGTGCATCCATCAAAAAATGAGAGATGTCAATAATTCAATTATGAATCATAAGGCTTTGCAAAAACAGGAAGGAATCAAAAGATTCCTAAAAGATTTGACAGGAAGAGATAATAAAAATAAGTAGGCAGAAAAAAATTTAAAGTGCACACACACACACAAAAAAAATCATTGAACAAGAATTGGTACTTAAAAATACAAAAATGCTTGACAAACCCTTAGCTAAATAACCTGAAAAGAAAAGACATCCAAATTAGTAAAATAAAATCAGAAACAAAAATGGAGACATTAAAGTAGATAACAATGAAATTTAAAAATTCCTAATACTGTTAAAAATGATATTACAGCTAGATGTTGTGGCACATGCCCTTAATCCCATCACTTATGAAAGCAGAGGCAAGTGGGTTTTTGTAAATTCTAACCTAGCCTAGTCTATGTACTGAGTTCCAAGCCATCCAAGGCTACACAATGAGACCTCACTGCAAAATCAAAATCAAAAACAAGTATAACTATATTCCATTATATTGGAAGACTCTAAAACTCTAAATGCATATATCATATCTAGATTTATCCAAGTAAAATAATAGTAGCAAGATTGAAGTAGCAGTAAAAAGTCTTAGAACTATAAAAACCCAAGACCAAATGTGTCTACCGCAGAATTCTATCATACTTATACTCAAACCACCAAAAAAACAACAACAACAAAAAAAAAACAAAAAAGAAAATTGCAGACAGAACTCTCAGATGGGTATAGTTCCATAAAATACTTGCAAACTGAATCCAAGCTCATATCAAATGATCTTTCATCAAGACCTAGTTGATTCCATTCCAGAGATGCAGAGATAGTTCAACTTATGTAAATCAATAAATGATATCTATCACATAAATAGACTCAAAGACACATGAGTATCCCATTAGATGCAGAAAATGCTTTTTACAAAATTCAACATTCCTTAATAACAGCCATGGAGAGGCTAGGGAGCATATTGCAATACAATAAATGCCATACATGAAAAAACTGTAGGCAACATTATTATGGTAAATGGAGAAAAACTCATTTCAAAATACATTTTTGTATATATAAAGATATCAAACAGATTACCCTTCATGAATGAGAAATGTCTGTCTCAGAAGACATGGGTTATTAAATGAAAACTGAGGTACAAGGCATAGCATAGCTCATTGTTAGTTACTGAGCAGAGATCTCCAAAGCCAACAAGGCCATTGACATTGCACTTAGTTATGCACATGAACTACATGGTAAGGTCCTACTATTGACGATACCTCTTACTTTAAAGGCACATACAGAAATCAATCTCAGATCAACCAGTTCCTTTCCTGCTGACTAGCTTTCAAAGTATTAGAAGGTGTCAGATAGGCTATCAGAAAAGAGATGCCAGTAGTCTTACCCAGCACTAGACCTTACATGAAATATTGACCTTTTAGAAAAGATGTACCCATTGGTACTATTGTGATATGACTATTATGAGGCAACTGACCAGATTTTAGGACTCTTCCACAAGAGGGAATCTCATGTCTAGTATTATAATCCTAGTTAAAAGAAATTATGGTTAGGAAAGTCATAGGCCCTAAGATAGAAATTCTATTATTTTGATAAATATATATGTTGTCAAATTGTCTTCTAAATGCATATGTTTATTCCAGAGACCTGAGCTACATTCATCTTTGATCAAACCATTTTCCTCTGCAGTAGACAGCAGTCAATGGAAAGATGTACATCTGAGCATAAGAAGCTGGGTGGCCAGCCATGAATGAACACTTATATAAATACAAAGCTTTGGTAACGTCTTGGAAGAGCAGGTGGAAAGAATGTACCATTGGGAGGGTTGTAAAATGCTGTCTTCTGAACATGATATGGCTGTTATACTCATGAACTCATAGACACTATGGTTACAAGATCAAGACAGCTAATTTCCTGGCATAATGCAGTAGATTGTGTTAGGCCACACCTTCTACCAAGCAAGTATTGGCAGCTGATTGTTTATGGATTCAGAAGAAGAATCATCCTTTTTTTCTTTTTTGGGGGGAGTGTGGTTGTTGGTGTTTTGAGACAGGATTTGAACCATTCCTTTTGGAGATTGAGATCACTGATAGGACTCTCACACTTTGGTGAATGATCCCATACCTATGCACATATGGAAACCACTAACTAAACTTAGTACATAATACCTAGAAACAGGGGGAGAAACAGACAGACAGACAGACAGACAGAGACAGACAGACAGACAGACAGACAGACAGACAGACAGACAGATTCAAAGATAGATAGAGACAGAGGAGAAAGTTGGGAATAGGACATGTTGTAGGGACTGTGAGTTTTGGAGGGAGAAATTGGGGGTTGATGTTACAATACTTTATTATATGCCTGTATGGAATTCTCAAGAATAAAGAAAAATAAAAGAAGGCCAAAAAAAAATGTTCACAGTGCACTAAAATCAGTATTGTCAGGACTGTTTTGTTTGTTTTGTAAAGACATTGGGGGAAGAATCTGCCTCTTTGTTCCACTGTATTAAGACGAGGATTTCAATGAACCTACTCAGATAACCAGTTTTAAATCCAGCTGACTCTGAGCCTCAATTCCTTCTAGAACCATAATCCTCATTCGCCATACATGGCATGTGCTTCTGGGTATTAAGGCAAGATCAAATTTGGTTGCCATTATTCCTGTATTCCACACTTGGGGGGCTTATACATAAAGAATAAGGCTTACATTTCCAGAGAGGCCAAAGACAATAGCATAGGGGAGAATTCGTGACACAAAAGAGAACATCATTCCTGTCTTATTATGCCATCTTTGCTCTAATTCCTTTCTCATCCCTCTCCTCATCCCTCCTCCTCCACTTCCCCATTCCTCCAATCCCAATGGAGATTCACCTCTTCCTCTTCTTTCCTGTCTTTCCTCTTTTCTCTTACATATATGGAATCTGAAGCAAGTTTAGCCAAGAGTATTCTTGCAGCAGGCAAAACTTTAAAAAGATGATAACAGAGTTCATCTCTCTTGTCCGTAGACTGGAGTTGCTATTTAGCTTTCAAGTTTGCATTGGGGTTAAATGAGACAATGGTGATTTTCAAAGGTCAAAATAATGTTTCATTTCTCTAAATTGGGGGAAGGGAACTTAATCCTGAAGAACAGGATTTAGTTGCAATGAACTATAAGAGCTAATTGGTGACAGTGACCTCGAAGCTACTAGTTTGAACATCTTTATTCATATTCAAGAAAATACCCCCCCCACACACACACACAAAGTTTTTCTACACTCTTAAGGCAAGCCATGGCAAGAGAAGTTAACATAACCTCTAATGCTGCACACAGTAAAAACAGGCATTTAATCAGAGTTCTCTCTGGCAATCATGTAAAATTGAACTGTTCATAGTTACTAATAATGTGAAAACTCATAATGCACTACAGTCATTACAATAATATATCTCACCTCCAGCAAATGTACTGCAAGCTGTCCCACTTAACTTTACATTAGCTCACTTTGAATACAGCCATAACTCTTGCCCTAATCTCGCAACCTGCTGGCCCATAAATGTTATTTAGCCCTTGGGATTAAGTAATTATTTCATGTGCCTTGATTGCCTAAATAATCCATCCTTGATCAAATTAGTGCAGATATTATGAAGCAATATGGTATTTCATAAAATGCATGTTGCTTTAGAAACATTTGACTTTTTCTAATATAATGTATGTTACTTTAGAAACATTTGACCTTTTCTAATTTAATCTATCAACTGTAGCTTCCTGCTTTCCACCATTAGAATTTTACAAACTGGGCTCATCAAATGCTGTGTTCCCACCTGTGCTCATAGATTGGGGGATCTGGGCATTAGAATATCAACTTTCTATGATGTTGCTAAATTTACTTGTAGGAATAGCAATTCTTTTCTTTTTCTTTTTTTTAAATATGGAACGCTTCACAAATTTGTGTGTCATCCTTGCACAGAGGCCATGCTTATCTTCTCTGTATCATTCCAATTTTAGTATATGTGCTGCCAATGCAAGCACGGAATAGCAATTCTTTAGCAAAGACTTCATTATATGTACCACAGAGATAGTTTGCTGAATGCACATAGTTGATTGAACAAACTCTAGATCTAATATCATGTCCCTGGGCCTGAAACCTCAGAACCAACTTGTGAAATGTATGCAGCCTTTTTCTCTAACTCAAGAATGATCTGTGTGATTCTGCAGCACTCTTATGCTCCATTCTGAATGAATATATTTAAAGAGCAGATGCATGTAACCCTTAACACATCTATCATTCCCATGGAACCAAGGACAAAGGGGTTTAGATTGCCCTATCTACTTTAGATTGGACATAAACCTCCCTTTGTATCCTGCCAAGGGTTGGCTCTGGCTTTACAAATAAGAATGTAGAAGCAAGAGTGAGTGCTTCCTGCTAAATCAGAGCTATTCTTTGAGCTGGACCAGTCCAAGGCATATTGTAAAAAGTGGATTTTTGGTACAGTGACAGACAGGTAGATCTATGGAACCGAATTGAAGACCCAGAATTGAACCCACGCACCTATGGTCACTTAATCTTTGACAAAGGAGCTAAAACCATCCAGTGGAAAAAAGACAGCATTTTCAGCAGATGGTGCTGGCTCAACTGGAGGTTAACATGCAGAAAAATGCAAATCGATCCATTCCTTTCTCCTTGTACAAAGCTCAAGTCCAAGTGGATCAGGGACCTCCACCTCAAACCAGATACATTAAAACTAATAGAAGAGAAAGTGGGGAAGAACCTCGAGCAAATAGGCACAGGGGAAAATTTCCTGAAGAGAACGCCAATAGCTTCTGCTCTAAGATCAAGTAATAGAAATACTTTAAAATTAATTAAAGAATATTCCCTTTGTACTTGGACTCAAAAAGTTAAATCTGATTCTTTTCTTTTTTTTTTTTTT
>NW_022196903.1:846963-856606 GCF_008632895.1 Mastomys coucha
TTGTTCTTCCTGTATTCCAGACTTCTGCACTAATAACCATTTATCAGAGAGTGCATACCGTATTTGATTCTTTTCATGGTATGGAAAATGGTTCAATGTCATCAAACATTCCATGGAGACAATATCTTAGAACCATGCTGTTCAAATAGGCATACATGAGGCTACAAGGCAACATATCACCATTCAAAGCATTTAAATAAATCACTAAAATAACTCCACAAATATGAATATCAGCCAGCCTGACTTTTCACTTTCAAATTCTTCCTAATTTTCAGAATTCTATACTTAATCATCTAAAAAGAATTTTAGATTCCCTAATAGACAAAATGTTATCTCAAAGCCTACTACAGTAGCTGAATTCCTGTAAATAATATGTATACTTCATGAACATATATGAGTTCAGATCCATTCATATTCACACAGCACTGTGTATAGTATTTTTCTCCTTCATAGTGTTGTCACATGCAGAGAAGCTTTATGTAAGGTGAGATATGTAATTATCATTTGTTCTTATCAGCCCACAACATAATGTTTTTCAAGCAATCTCAAAGATTGCACATAGAATACATTTAATATTAATATAACCTTTTGCCTCTAGACAGTTCAGATTAAATCACTAGTGTTATTTTCTGCTCTCTCCTATTTAAATTCACTTGATAAAGCAACATCATATTATTCAGTTTTCTTTTTAATTGTAATTTAAATACAAGTAGGCAAAACGTGTGCTGTGGAGAACTCTATAACATGCCTGAGACAGTAAATACGCACATCCTTACCCAGGATTTACTCTGAAGATCTGTGGCAAACAGGAAGAATGTGTGATAGGCAGAGGACGAATCTCCAGCACTTCCCACCCACCCACACAGGCCCAAGAAAAGGCCTCTGCCCTGCCCTGCCACCTCTGCATCCCTGCTTTCAGTCCTTGCTTTTCTAATGAACTGTAAGAAACTTCCTGTGGAGACTGCTAGGCATTATAGTCTCCTTGTCCCCATGGTAACAGTGAAAATGAAAAGAAAGCAAGAGGTCACCACTAAGAGTCAACTAGGATGGGAGAAATTATTTTCTGATGATGAATCATTTTTTTCCTGCTCCTGAACTTACCTATCCTTAATGTAGGAAATACTGTTTTCTTTACTGTATAAGCAAAATTCCTGATAGCAACATCCCTTGCAATAGGGTTGGTGATAGGGATAGTTCAGACTCAAAGCATTCACGTGAGCATTTTCTTTTTCTTGGTGGAAACTTAGGAGAGCTTTTCTTCCTTCTTATTTTTTTTTTTAAAAAAAAACATATTTTCCAGCATTTAAATGGTAATCTTGGAAATGTGTTTTTCTCATTAAAATAATATCTGTATATAGAATCTTATTATAGGATACTATCTAAATTTATATTGTACTAGATATTGCTTGAAGTTCGTAGAATTTCAGCCAAAGGTTGATGACCATTTCATCATTTTGTTATACAGAAAAAAAATGTGTTGTTTGGTTTGGGTAATGCTAGTGCCATAACCCTGGGCCTTGCATAAGCTAGGCAAGTCCAATGGCACTGACATACATTCTGCAGCCTTGATCAAGTCCGATGGCTCAGACACATATTCCCCAGACTTGGGAGTGCTTTTTTAATGACAAAGTCTCATTGACCCAGGTTGATCTTGAATTCACTATGTAACTGAGATGACCTTGCACTTCTTATCTTCTTCAGTGTGAGAATCAAAAAAGGCATGTGCCACCAGACTCAGTCTATGCCATTCTGGAGACAGAACCCATGTTTTCCTGTGTGCTAGGCAGCATCCTTGCCATTAAGCATCCCTCTCTGCCTTTTAGGCAAAACTCACAGCCATACAATTAAAAATTTTCAAATATACACTTTAACAGTGTTCATGTGTTCACAGAATTATATAATCCTCTTCACAATTAATTTCGGAAATTTTTATCACTCAAAAGAACGATGTTTCACAGTCATCCCTGAGTCCTAGCCAAGCAGTAATCCACCTTCTCTCTCACGACTTGCCTTTTCCATAGACAGGATAATTCTATGACCTTTCTTGACGTCTTTCCTGCACAACGTTCTTTATTCATATGCATCTTCTCATTCCTTTATAAAGTCATTCCTTTATTGCATTATGTGTGTGTTTGTATTCTACATTTGAAGGGTCATGTCCACCTTAATCTCTTATGAATATGGCCTATATGAAAGTTAGTGCCTGTGTGTGTAAACTACCCAGTAAACAATTTATGTGGAAATGGGTCTTTAATTCCCAGATACCTTTGAAAAGGAATTTCTGGGTCAAATGTTAAATCTTGTTTAATTTTTCAGGGAACCGGCAAAACACTTTTGAAGAGACCATACCATTATATATTACATACAGACTTAATTTAAGGGCACTTGACCTTGCCATTAAGGCTACCTTGGTTTTCTGAACTGGTGTTCTGTTTAACATAGCTGAGGGCTACTTGTCTGTTCACCTCAATTACCCAAATTCCAATAGAAACTAGAAAAGAAAGAGAAGAAAACCCTAAGGGGCCAAAAATAATACCAAATTATCTACCCACTAAAATTCATATCAATCCATAGAATACACCCTCAAGCTCTCAAAGTTAACTCACTCTTTGCTCGGGCCAGTTATAATAAGTTTCTTTTTCTGTTTCTGTTTTTGTTGTTTTGTTTTATTCTTGGTTGGTTGGTTGGTTGGTTCATTGGTTGCTTCGTTGATTGGTCGGTTTTGGTTATCTGAAGATGAAAATTAACCAGTGTTTTGAAAACCAGATTATTGATGGCAACAAGAAAAGATGGCTAGATGCCTCACAACATAAGAAACAAATCACAAAACTATGAAGCTCTCTTATTTTAACAAGTGGCTTTTACATCATTTTAGAAGGCAGTCAGTCCTTCAAACTATTACAAAATATCTTCCATACTTTTTATCCAGCTTCCATATTCAATAACCTTTAGTATCAAGGTTGAAATGTCTACCAACATCTCATCACTCTGAGATGCTACTTCCTAGGTCACAGTGACTTGTTGGTGATTATATTCATAGTGTTCAATAATCAAAAAGAGAGCTTTGTGGAGTGGGGCATAGATAGCTACAGTAGAAAGAAATTGGGGAGGGGGCAAAGGTAAGTACAGTGGGTAAATCATTCTCTATTCAATCATAATGACCTAAATTTGTATCTCAAAAATCATGTAAAGCAGAGATGGTTATTCAAGTCTCCATTCCAAGTCATCCTATGGTGAGATGGGGAAAAAACAAGAGACTCTCCAAGAGTGTCTGTTAGCCTGGCACATGCAATAGTGAACAACTTGTCTCAAAGAAGATGGGAAGTGTGGACCAACTCTCAATTTTTTTGTCTTCCACTTGCTATGCACATGCATACCCATACACTCCATACACTCCACTCCATTTCCCCCCTCCCTTTCTCCCTCCTTCCCTCCCTCCCTCTCTCTCTCCCTCTCTCACCTTTCCTCCTACTCTTTGTCCTTCCCTCTCTCCTGTCCCCTCTCTCACACATATAAGATAAAAAATGCGGAAGAATGGAAGATATTTTGTAATAGTATGGAGGACTGACTGCATTCTAAAATGATGTAAAAGCTACTTGTTAAAGTAATAGAATACATTCCCATTACACACACACACACACACACTCACACACATACACACACTAGAGCTGGTTGAGACTTCACTAGCCATGTCATTTGGTGTAATGTCATAGAAAAATCTATTGTGGCAATTGTTTGTGAAAAGCATATGGGTTTATAGTTTTGTTGACTTAAACACTGAACAGGAGTGTTTGGTCTCACTTATTATTCAGAAAGTGCAGTACTATAGGGGATAATATTCAAAATTGCATGGTGATCTCTTTCATTCCTCCTTCTCAGGGAAATATGAATGTGGTTATTAGACATATTCTAATCCCAATGCCAAAAGAAAATATACTCTGAAAATTTTGAGTTTAATTTTATATCGTAGACTCTTCTAAAGAAAGAGCCATTGATGTAACATTAAACACCTGCTAAGAGGTAAGCTTCATAACAGGCCCTTGAAGCCAGAGGTAAACAAAGCTTTGGTTCTTCTGTGGAGTATCTACACTCTTGTCTTTGCAAGCGACAGAAGCTCCCACAATGATAATAATGCTAATTTCCCAATATTGTTTCTTGTGCTCCTGGAATTATACAAGGTTCTTTACTTGCTTTAAAACTAATTTTATTCATTCCATTAAGAAGATATCCATTATTATTCTCAGCCATGGACTTTGAGTAACTTGATAAAAGTTCAAAGAGTGGTTGTGGTTTTGATTGCGTAGGAAATGGGGGGGGGGTGTCACTATCACTTGACCTTTCCACCCCAAAACCTTATGTCTGAATTGCACCAGGAACCTTGAATAAAGATGAATCCTACTAATATATGAAAATTTTACAACAAGAGGCAGAAAAAATCTCCATGGATTTTTGGTGAAATAATTTAATACAGAATCAAAAACTAAACATTTTCCTTGGGGGTGGGGAAGATAAAGTATTTATTGATTTGTTGCAAGATCTACAGAAGCAGGATCTAAGTTGTACCTGAGCAATGAATCCCATTGCCACAAAGAGGAACTGGCCTCTCCAGGGAACTTGAAGCCTGGACCTTCAACCATATCCTGGCCTATATCTGCATTTTCTGGTTTCTGCTATCAAAACCACAATACCGGCCCCTATAGTTTCCAAAACTAAGCAAATTCCTCCAAAGTCACAAAAAGTGAATGCCTCACATCTATATCTTAGTTAAATCCTCAGTTAACTTGGTTCTAAGTCAATGTGTAAAATAAAGAACATCTCATTGTCAAGACCTAAACCCTGCCTAGAGTCCCAACTTCAAACACAGTGAAGTCTTCCTCCTCTTCTTCCTCCTCCTCCTCCTCCTTCTCTTCATTCTCTTCTTCCTCTTCCTTCTCTTTCTCTTCCTCCTCTTCTACTTTCTCCTCCTCTTCCTCCTCTTCTTCCTCCTCTTCTTCCTCATTCTCTTTCTCTTCCTCCTCTTCTTCTTACTCCTCTTCCTACTTCTCTCTCTCTTCCTCCTCTTCTTCTTCCTCCTTCTTTTTCTCTTACTCTTCTTCATCATCTTCTTCCTCTTCCTCCTTCTCTTTCTCTTCTTCCTCTTCTTCTTCCTCCTCCTCTTTCTCTTCCTCCTCCTCTTCTTTTTCCTCTTCCTCCTTCCCTTTCTCCTCCTACTTTTCTTTTCCTTCCTCCTCTTTCTCCTTCTCTTTCTCTTCCTCCTCTTCTTTGCCCTCTACTTCTTCTATTCTTAAAGGGAGGTCAAGACAGATACTTGGAAAACGATCATAGCATAACCACTATAACCAAGAATAACTTTTAGGCAAACCCAAAAGCACTTCATTCAGATGTTCTGAATTTCCTTGTAGTTTCTTCTCCCCTGCTTTACAGATTTTAAAGGACTTCATTTTTAAACATGTGCCTCATTAAAACTCTAATTGTTTGCTGTGTTTTATTTCTTCTTACAAATAAATGAACATACCATAAAAATATTTAAATAAAATTGTCTATAGAACAATTTAGTCTCTAAAATTAGCTTTAAAGTTACAGTATATATTTTAGAAAGAGTATCTGCTAATGTTATTTTTTAATTCTTCCAAGCTGTCATTTTGTCCACAGAGTTCTATCTGAATCTAACTAACTGTCTAATTTTTTTTTTACTATGTTGCATCCCAGTATTCATTACAGGAAATACAAACCCTCTCTAATTCTTTCTCTGTGAAACTGACATTCCTACAGAACTGATACCCCCTTGCTAATCCTTTCACATGCATCTGCTTCAGGAAAACATTCTGTCATGTCTTTGCCCCAGCAAAACTTCATCCAGCAAACTGAATTTTCAAAGAACCCTTAAGTTTCCACTTCAAGGAAATATAGAGAGGTACCAGTCAAGAGGGAGCTCTGAAGACCATGTTTCTACTAACCTACTTCCCAGAATCCCCTTCTATTTTTCACTTCCTCTTAGTAATAACCATCACATTAGGAATCCACAGACAGTAAATCTATCATGTCATCCTCCTAAGGATAGAATAAACTAGAGTTGCCCTACATCCACAGATGTGCTTCACTGAGCTCTTACATATGTTTTTTAACTCATTGACAAAATTAACAATCACAATTATCTTGAGTCCTACCATAAATGCAGACCTTTGTTAAGTACAAATATGTTTATGGGCTAGTGACATGGCAAACATGTAAAAGTACTTGTTGCCAAGTGTGAATTTAATGTCTGAGACTTACTCGCACTGTAGGAAGAGAGAGTGGACCCCTGCACATTGTTCTCTGACTTCCAAATATATGCTATGGCATGTGTATGCTACTTCTTGCACTAAATAAATGAAATTTTAGGCAATGATATGCAAAAAGGCAGATAGAATACTTAAGGAATTCTGAAATCATGATGGAATTCAAGTTAATCATGATGAACTACAATAAATTTTGGACTTCCAAAGTTTTTAGTAGGGCATCCTTAAAGCTATGAAAACATTCTGTAGATAATGTTTACTATTGAAGGATTACAGGAAATATTGATAACATTTGGGGAAAAAGGATATCTCATTAAGAGCCAGGAAACTTGAAGATGTTGATGGGCATCCTGGTCTTCATCAATGCTTTTACCTCTTTTTTTGTACGTGAATGAGTTTCCTTGTATTTTTAAACTCATGCCATTTAAGGACAGCATCAGTTTGACCCTTCATACTGATCTTTCCAGTTATATGGTAAAATAATGAGTCTGCAAAGATGCTATTGATTTGTTGATGTTGTTGTTGCTGTTTTATTTTTACCAGAATCTATTTCTTGGTTTCTAGTTTTTAGTACCCATGATTCCAACTAGCATCATTATGTATATCTTATCTTTTCTAAATGCCAGCTATAATATATAAATAAATAAAAATACCTATGAGGCCATTTCATTGGCCTTAACAAGCATGTGTCATAGTCATAAGCCCTAAGCTCTGGCTGCCCCTAAAGTCTAACACTGATACCTTAAGAAATAGACTGAGTTTTCTTGCTAATCAAAAATTCACATGACTGACATCTAGCTTGGTGTTTTGTGAATTTGGTCTGTTCCCATTGTGAATGGAAGTGAACTGCATAAATTCCAGCAATATATATATATATATGTATATATATATATGTGTGTGTGTGTGTGTGTATAAATATATATATATACATATATATATTTATATATTTGGAATTTGTATGTCTGTATTTTTAATTTAGATTGGTTTTATCCAGCAAGAAGACTTGGAATTTTATTGGACTGTAAAGAAATTGACTGGTTCTGGTCCTGGTACTGGTTGTGAGTAACCCAGCTTAAGTGCAAGAAAGTTCCTTATGCCTACAGGATTTATGTCACTTTCCTATGAAATAAAGGTATTAAAAAGTGCTTAGATCTAGACTCTATGTATCAGCAACTGAATACAATAGAACATGTTTTTAATGCAAGTATAACATTCGAGTCTCATCTGACTGAGATGGAGAGATGCCATATATGATACCAAACTGCATGGGTTAATGTCACACATTGTGCAGTCCACTCTAGAAGCTACAATATAATTCTAAATATGTATAGTTTTGAGACCCACAATAGATGCATGATTTTAGGTCTAGTGAAAGGTATGAATTCTTACTAAAATTTATTTCCTTCTTTTATAGTTCTGAAATATCTAAAATAACCAATAAAAATTGTAAAGACTCTGCTACAAATTATATTCATTTGAGTTTTGGGGGAGTTTACTGAAAAAAAAACATTATGGTATAGGTCATTATATAGATTTTGTAACTTAAAAAAAATGTACAATAAGTTTTTTAAAATGTATACTTTTAGTAGAAATAATAAAGTTATAATTAATATTTACTGTCTCATATTTTAAGTACATGTTGAGGTATTTCAAGATGGAGAGCACAATCATTCAAATTTGGGGATTTTGGTTTCTTTTTTTTAACAAAAATTGCTGTGTAAATTAAAACCTTTTCTGAATTTTCACCTTTCTTAGTGAAATGATATTGTATCACTTTCCCGGACCCTTTTCTCCATCAAGCTCATCCCAGCCACCCTCCCTTGAACACCTCCCAGTTCCCCCAACTCTCAAGCTGATAGCGTCCTTTTTATCACTATTGCGATTTGATCACTATTTGATCACTATTGCGGCACAACACACACATGTGTATGAATGAATGTATATGAATGCCCAGATAAAGACATACAACCTGTTGAGATTGTTTTTACTGTTTGTATACAAATGGTTCAAGGCTGAGCACTCTACAGGGAACAACCAATTAGGGAAGAGGCAAATTCGTTTCCCATCAATTAGGAGTTGATTTGGGATTTTGAGAAATAAAAGGCCATGTAGGTTGTGGTGTTTCCAAGACTTTTCTGTTCTCATCAAGTTTCTGCTTCCTAAAATCATAGAGAAAATACATGATTTTTCATCGTAAGCTCTCTTCCAGCTTATTCCATCTTGGTTAATTTGGACACTATGCTTCTGAGATCATCTAATCACCTTTGTTGTTTGCCTTTTTTTTTTCTTTTTTTCTTTTTTTCTTTTTTCTTTTTGAGACAGGGTTTCTCTGTGTAGACCTGGCTGTCCTGGAACTCACTCTGTAGACCAGGCTGGCCTCGAATTCAGAAATCTGCCTGCCTCTGCTCCCAAGTGCTGGGATTAAAGGCGTGTGCCACCACTACTAAGCTGTTTCCCTTTTTTAAAAAATTCTCTTAGAGTGAAATCATTTTATAGGATGATTCTGTGACTTTTTATATCATACACTCATCGTTGTAATGACAAACAGCATACACTGTTGACTAAAAAGCAGCATTTATTTGTAAGAGACATTTCCATAATGGTCACAGTGTGATCTTGAAAAGATGAGCAGTACGAATCCATCATATGTTGCTCAAAATATATTATGGGCAGAACTAAATGAAATATTGAGAAAATTTGGAGTGGTTGGTTATCTTAAAACAAACATGTAACCACGACCTTACTATAGAAATAATTCTATGGAAGGTTTCTGCCCCACTCTAGCTCATAAAGCTCCAGAACAAAAGATGCAGAGACATCAGATTTTATTTACAAGCTGATGGCAACAGCTTCAGCAGGTTCTGAGGTATTCTAATCTACATCCCAGCCATAGGCCTTGTTACTTGCAGTTTGAGCTTTATCCCGTTTGCTCTGCTCTGTGTGTGTGTTCTCAGAGAAAGCTTCTCTTGGCCATGGGCTCTTGGTGCATCTTCAAGGTCCATCCTGCTTCATGGTGAACTCCTTCACTCTTTTCTGTCCTTCTCCACATGGTCTCTACCTGAGACCCTCAGAGATTATTAGGGAGTATTCCTTACAGGAGTGTTATCCCAACCATTCCCATTAAGACCTTGCCTGATTACAGAAGATGGTCTGCTCATGCCCTGTGTGTACCATTACTAGGAACCTTTTCCGGGTTTATTCTTATATATTCCATAGTGTTTTCAATTGCATTAGATTTCCATCTAGCCCCTGAAATGGCCCCAAAAATCCAGTCATTTCTCCTAGTATTTTCTCCTTTCCTAACCTTTCCTGATTCCTCCTGTTCGGAACCTTACCAGCTTCTAGTCAACCTGCAAAATCTATTC
>NW_022196903.1:857366-860493 GCF_008632895.1 Mastomys coucha
AGGAGAGGGTCTGGAGGAGAGGGAAGGTAGAGAGGTGGGGGCAGGGAAAACTGTGGTCAAGATGTGATACATAAGAGTAAAAATAAAATAAAATGAAATAAGAAAAAAACAGCTAATTACTGTGAATGGAATTATTAAGTTAGAAAACAGTAGTTGTATAGTGGCCCCAGGTGCTATAAGAATGGACATGACCCCCTCCCCACACCTGATCTCCACTCCATTTCCCCGCCCCACCCCATCTTCACCCAGTCTCGCCCCTCATCTACCTCCCAAGCCTATTTTATATTCCTTTCTGAGTGAGAATTAATCATCCTCCTTGGACCCTACCTGTTACTTAGCTTCTTTGGGTCTGTGGATTGTAGCATGGTTATCCTGTACTTTATGGTTAATACACACTTCTAAGTGAGTACATACTGTTCAAGTCTTTATGGATCTGGGAGAGAATGGAAATCAGTAGGGGCTCATCTCTGAGATAAGCCAGAAACCTGAGACAAGGGAGGCTCCTGGGAGTCTATGGGGGTGACTCTAGCTGAGGCTTGTAGAAACTCGGGTTATGGAGATTGAAGTGGCCATCTCCTGTAGCCAGGTAGGACTTCCAGTAGTGGAAAGGGGACATCAACTCACTCACAAAACCTTTGACCAAAGTTTTGTCTTGCCTACAAGATGTACAGGGATGGGGATGAGATTAATGGAATGGCCAACTAATTAATAACTTGCCCAACTTGAGACCCACCCTGTGGGAGAGAGTCAACTCCTGACACTATTAATGATACCCTCCTGTGCTTGCAGACAGGAGCTTAGGCTTCATCCAGCAGCTGTTGGGAACAGATGAAGATACCCACAGCCAAACATTAGGAAGGGTTTGGAGAGACTTGTGGAAGAGTTGGAAGAAAGATTGAAGGAACTGGAGGGGGTCAAGCACACTGCAAGAAGATCTACAGAATCAATTAACCTGGACGCATGGGGACTCCCAGGGACTGAATCACCAACCAAAGACCATTCACGGACTGGACCTACGCTCCCTACACATTTGTAGCAGATGTGCAGCTCGGTCTTCTTGTGGTTCCTGTAACAATTGGGGTCAGGACTGTCTCTAACTCTGTTGCCTGTCTTTGGATTCCTGTTCTCTAGCTAGGGTGCCATGTCTAGCCTCAATGAGAGAGGATGTGCTTAGTACTGCTGTGACTTGATGTGTCAGGAGTTGGTACCCATGGGGGTTGGGGAGAGAATCCCCTTCTCTGAGAAGAAGGGGAAGGAGTAATGGGGGAGGGGTATGTAAGAACTGGGAGAAGAGAGAAGCAGGGATTCAATCAGGCTGTAAAGTGAATAAATATAAATAATTTTGAAAAAAATTAAAAAATAAAAAGGATAGACAAGGAAGCAAAACATCTGTGGAAGTCATGAGCTAGAGAACTTTCCAGTGTATACAGTGGGCTAACATCATCCGGGCCCATCTGGCTCTTGATATCAATAAAAGGAAACAATCTGATGTATGTTTTAAACAGCAATCTTGCCACAGCACTTATGTAATACTCATATCATAAAAAATCTAGCCTAAATACCTAGAACTATAGAATAATTATCAGCTGACTATATAATAAGCTAAAGAGCACATTGGAAAGCTATAAGCTGGACTCAATTTGTGGAAAATTCCTTTGTGTAAGTGACTGAGTTCTTCAATTTTAATAAAGAGAGGAGATAAAGGTAACAAATTTTCAAAAAGAAGCCAAGCAATATAATGCACACAAAAATCGTAAGATCTTGATTTAGACAAACCAGCTCTAAATGTATTTTTGGAAGTTTATATGAGCTGAATATGAGATCTTAACAGATTAATTTAGTTATGTTTTATTATAAAGTCCATTTTGTTAAGGATACTTTTCAAAATATTTTGATAAGTGACTAAGCATTATATTCTTTACGGTTGATGTTTGCATGCCCACAGTAAATGTGCATGATTGACTAAACCAAAGTATATAGTGAGATAAATAAAATTAAAAATCAGCTGTTATTAAAGTAGGCTGAGGCTGCCCATAGTCCATAATTCTTTCTCTACTCTTAAATGTTTAAATGAAATGTATATTTTTAAAAGAAAAGCTACTGCACCCCACATGATGTCTTGCTCTCTGCATTTTGGTTGGTGGTGGTTCTCTGTAAGGGTCTCCATTTGTTGAAGTTTCTTTGATTGATGCTAAAAGCTACATTTATTTGTGGGTATAACGATAAATATTTAGAATGTATAGAGGCATTATTTGGCTTTAATAATGTGTCAGTCATATTTATGCTTTTAAGAGAGAGAGTCTGTGTTTGTGTGTGTATGCGTGTGTGAGGGAGAGAGAGAGAGAGAGAGAGAGAGAGAGAGAGAGAGAGAGAGAGAGGAAGAAAGAGACTATAAAGAAAAAAGAGGCCATGGATTTGAGAAAGAGCAAGAGGACAAGGGGAAGTTTGAATAGGGGAAGGGAAAAGAAAATGAGTAATTATGAATAATTATTAATTATATTGCTTAGGACTGTGTCACATAGCTCAAGCATTGACATGATTTCAGTCTCTGTTCTAGAGAAAAGTGTCAGTTATACTCACTGCAGCAGAACATGAGACAACCGACTTCCACTCTCTTGTCAACTGAAGTTTTTTAACAGTGCTTTAAAACTTACCAGTTATAAGACAGTACTGGCTCAGTATGGCATTCCTAGTGATGATTATATTTGTGGAGATGAAACTCAAACCCACATGCATATACACACCCATATAGCACATGTATGTAACTCACTGGCTACTTTTTACTTAAAAATCCATGATTGACCAATCATGGCTTTCCTATATGCATAACCCTTTGCCTACATTTCTTTTTCAGTAGCAATCCATATCCTTTGTAATATACAGTGATTTGTATACTAACAATACAATTTCCTCTTGGAACTTTAAGTGTAGAAAGTCAATTTTTACTAGCTTTATTTATGTTGTGATATATATATGGTCATTAAAAATTTTTATTATATATTATATTATTATATTGTTATTATATACTACATGCTACATGTTACACAATATATATTATATCCTAACCTTTCCTGATTCCTCCTGTTCGGAACCTTACCAGCTTCTAGTCAACCTGCAAAATCTATTC
>NW_022196903.1:861616-887638 GCF_008632895.1 Mastomys coucha
AGGAGAGGGTCTGGAGGAGAGGGAAGGTAGAGAGGTGGGGGCAGGGAAAACTGTGGTCAAGATGTGATTATCATATATTATATATTATAAATTACATATATAATACATAGTACAAAGTATAAAGTATATAACATATCTTATATAGTATATATTTATTATATATTGTTACATATACATGTTAACATATTATAGATAAATAGATAGATAAAACCATTGAGACATTAGCTATTTTCAGGATAAAAAATTTTATAACACATGAAGATTATGAATGTATTACTTTGTATTTTCTATTGTCAAAGATTTTATTGTGGCATGTGATCTTTGTTCTGTCTGGAAATGACTTGTAAAGGACTCCAGTAAGGACCATAGTTTGGAAAATACCTGATGTCTTATCCTAATGATGCTCATCAAAGAATTCAAGTTTCCTCTCACATATATTAATGTTACTTTTACCCTAACTATCTTTACTAATAAATACTTATCTTCTATGTATGTGTGGTTCTATTGCTGGATCTGTGGTAATCTAGTTATTTATTTAAGCATAGGGATGGTACTAGTTTGATTATTATAGCTCTGTAACATATTTTTTATTACTTTTATTCTTTACAGTCCAGTCATTGACCCCCCTCTTGGTCTACCCTCCCACAGTTTCTCATCCAATTCCTCCTCCCCCCTGTGTTCAAAAGGTGCAGTAAACCTTTCCAATACTAGGTTTACCTTTTTTGCTTCAATATGATGTATCTGTTAAAGTGCTTTTATCTTCATTTAATTTTGGTAGGCTATATGTAACTCAAAATACACCCATTTCTTCAACATTTTCTGTTTAAATGTCATTATTTCTTCACCAATTTAAATAATAGCTTTGTAGCATCTTGTTTGACAACAATTTACTTTCATAGCTTCAAGTATATCATTCTTTGCTTTGCTAAATTTTAGATGAGAGATCTGTTGTTTTTTAATGTATGTACTTTTGTAATGAGTTGCCATTTTCCTCTTATAGCTTTTATTTTTTAGCATACATTCATTTTGTTTATGTGTGTGCACAGTGGGAAGTTTTGTCATGGTGCATATGTGGCAGTAAAATAAACAATTTGCTGTAGTTGGTCCTCTTCTTCCAGCAGATACCAGGGGTCAAACTCAAGATGTCAGGTTTGGCAGCAAGTGTCTGTAGCCACTGAGACACCTTGCTGCCCTCCCCATTAACCTTTTAAAGAATGATTTTATTTTTATTTCATATGTATGCATATGTGTTAGCAGTGGGGTACCTGCAAAGGTCAGACAAAAAGCATCTGATCACTGGAGCTGGAGTTACAGTCAGTTGTGAGCCACCCAAACACATGGTTTCAAGATCCAAGCTGGGTTGCTCTGGAAGAACACCAAGCACTCTTAAGAGCTAAGTCATCTCCTCAGGCTCCCCCTCCAATTTCCTTACAGAAGGCTGTAACCTTTTGATATTATTCTTTTTTTGTTTTGTACTTTTGACATATTGAGTATGTGTCAGGCAAAGGTTCTTCATAGCCAATGTCACGTTGTAGTTTTAAATGTATCTTGTGTTTGGATTTCCTTTCTCTAGATTTTGATAATATTCTGCTGTGATACCATGGAACAGTGTCTCTGTTCCTTTAGTTCTTTATCTCAGCTCCTTCTGACCTGTGGGTTCTTCAGTTTGGTATCTTGACTGTATCAAGAACTCTTGGGTGCTATGACCATGATCATGCCATGTCATCTGTGTATAAATGTAGTACTTCTTCAGACTCCTCCTCTACCCTGATATTAATTCTCTGCTTAGTGAGGTCTATTGTTAATGAATCAATTTGATCTTCTATTTGACTGGCTGATTTTTTTTTATTAATTTTACAACATTTCTATTCAGTTATTCACACTTCAGTGTCAGTGCTTACTTTTTCTTCCACATTGTTGACCTTCCTTCTGCACATCTAATTTTCTCACCAATTTTCTGCCATCTTGCTGATTTTCCTCCCCAGCTCCTGGATTGAAGCCGTTTGGGCCTCTTAGAGGTCGCTGTTCATTTCTACCAGCAAACTTTCACATTTTTGCCCTAAATTTTACCTACTTCATTATCTTTGAATTCAGTAGGCAGAGTTATGATTCTTTTGACACAACTGCCTTGGCTTTTGTTGAGTTTCTGTGTTGTGATTTGTATCTCTTAATTCCAGAATACCCTCCAGTTTTACTTGGAGATCTATATATTTTCTCATTTTTCATGAGTTTGAGAATTTGGTACAATGGAGTTTAATCATACTCACTCCTCCCCTGACTTCCGTTTCCCTCCCAACATTGTGTCTTTGCCTTCTCATCATATCATGTTCAGTAGGTGCTTCCCCACAGTCTTATACGTGTGAACTTCCACTGAAAGTTAACCTGACAGGCGCCACACCTGTAAAGAAAACCTATTCAGTCTCTCTTGGTAGAGATCATTTGCAAGTAGTTCTTTACCAGGTAGGCCTTCAAATCGACTCTATAATCTTCAGTAGAAAGTCTCATCAGTCCTCCTCTGGATCCTGAGTACCACTTAGAGTACAGAAAAAGTTAGCCTGTTAGTATAGCAAGAATGTCAAACCAGGAAAGATACAGAAATAATCCATAAAATTATTAAAGTCTATGCACTGTTGATTGTAAAAGAGAAAATGGTAAAATTAACACCAAATCTGCTATGAAGTTAATTATATAGAGTAAATGTATAAAAAGTAAATGAAAGCTATAAAGATGGCGGTAGGTAAAGGATTAAAACAGAGGAGAGACAAGGTCAGCCAAGGAAGGGAGACGAGTGCGGAGGATGCCAGGAGAGAAAAGGAACAGGAAATGACGACAAAAATACAAATGAAGGGAAATGAAGTCCTAACAATGGGAAAGCTTAAGAACAAAAGTGATTAAATATAAGAAAAGGAATATAAGTAAAACGTAAGGGTATCAATAAGCTAAAGTCATAATTCTGCTGAAAGTACAGTATAGAGAAAGAATGGTAAGCGGGGCAAAAAAGAAAGGAAAAGAAAGCAAATTGCCCGACAGTGAAAGCTGCTTAAGCGAAGGCAAATGAAGGTATTCTGGGAAATAAAACACAAACATGCAATTGTAAAGACAATGATATACGAATACTACAGGAGTATACTTTTGGGGAAAACTTGCTTCAGCTTCCAGGAAGCTGTGAAGCTGGATTTGTGTCAGTTTACCCCTCCCCTGCCCTCATCTTTGTCATCTTTAGGTATCCTGACCCCAGCTCTGAGAGTTTCTGAAGCTCCTCCTCTATTTCCCTCTCTGGCAAAGAGCTCTTTTTTTCCTTCTTATTTTGATGCTCGTCTTTCTGTGCCCCATGGTGAGGCTTCTACTCTGCACCCTCACCCAGAAACCTTGGCCGATCATGTTTTTTTAATTGCTTTCCTTATCAACGAACTGTTCATTATTTTTCATGAACATTTTCGCCATCTGGGCATCTTCTTGAACTGACCAACCCCTTATTCCTTTTCTTCTCGTTTGTTCTAATTGATATTTGAGGACTATTCATAAGTCCTGAATACAAACGAGTCTTTTCAGTCCTACTTTGCAGTTTTCATCTCCTAGTCTGTGACTTGTATTTATGTTCTCAGGACCATGTTTTCTAAGGAGCAGCATCTCCAGGTTTTGTTCAAATCTCATTTATTAAATTGCTTTCATTTTATAGGTCACACATTTGGTTTTCTTAAGAAACTTTTTACCTAATGCAATGGTTTTTCAACCAGAGCTCTTTTACTCCACAGGGGATGTGTGTCAAGGTCTGAAGACATAGTTGGTTGTCACAATGAGGAGAACAAATAGTACCTGCTTCGAATGTGTGATGTCTCAGGATGCTAATAATCACCAATGACGCACATGACAAGCTCCTATAACTCCTACAATGTGTTGGGAAAGCCTGCCTCAAACCAAAGCTACAAGTCTTTTTTTTTTCTCCCATGTCACATCTTAAAATGTCCCTAATTTAAAATTTTCCTCTTAGATCTATAGCACATTTCCAGCTAATTTTTAATGAGTTAATTATGTGAGGCCTACTTTAAAGACTGGATTTTATTTTTTTGAACTATTTTTAAAAAATGCTTTTTTTACTTTTGTCAAAAACCTGTTCTGATTTTTGTTCTAATTCTTCTGTTATCAGTTGTTCTGAAGCATATGGAAAATATAAGACTGCTTTATTCTATTCCATGTATTGGTTTGATTGCTTTTATACTTACATCATGTCTTGCTTACAAAATACTGAAATAGATTTTAAGAAATGAGTAGTTCAGAGGACTAATATCCAAAATCTACAAAAAACTCAAGAAGTTACACATCAACAACCCAGATAAGCCAATTTAAAAATGGGTTACAGAGCTAAACAGAGAATTTTCAACAAAGGATTCTTGAATACCCAAGAAGCACTTAAAGAAATGCTCAAAGTCCCTAGTCATTAGGAAAATGAAAATTAAAACCACTATGAGGTTCCATCTTACACCCATCAGAATGGCTAAGGTCAAAACCTTAGCACGTACTGGTGAGAATGTGGAGCACAGTGAACACTCCTCCATTGCTAAACTAATAAATTGCCAGTCTTATTTCATTGATTTTAATTTATTCCAAGCTAAGAAGATTATTTGTCATTTCCATATTTCTCATAAAATAGTATAATTTATTTTCTATTTTACTTTAAAATTTATTTATCCTCCATTGACATAACGCTAAGTATTTGTTCTTTTTATAAAATTGAATGCATTTATTTTCTAGAGTTGCCTTAACAGAATTCTACAGAGTAGGTAACAAGGAAATATATATTCTCACAACACTGAAGGCAGAGTCATCCGAGTTTAATATGTACAGAGTTGGTTTCTTTTGAGATCGCCTTGTGGATTACAGAGAACGATTTTCTGCTGTGTTCTCCCTTGTACCTTTGTCCATGTGTGGATGTTCTCTAATCTCTGTTCTTAGAGGACCCCTGTCATATCAGACTATAATCAACCCTACTGGTCTACCTCTCTGATTACCTCTCTGAAGATCCTAGCTCCAAATACTCATAGTTTTGGGGTCCTAGGTTTTAGAATCTCAGCATGTGAATTAATAATTCAGCATAGGATATTCTATTACCTGGTGGATTTTATATTTTTATCATGTAGTGTTTCCATAATTAATCATCTTTTTTTTATTTTTTTTCTTGTTTTTTCCTGTCTTAATTTGATGTTTTTGTTATTCAAGTTGTTTGAAGGACATTTTTCTATCTACCCTTCATATGCCTATATATCTTCATTATTATATCAAAGCAACACTTCCAGAAACATTCAATATTTAATAAACTTGAAATTTGTATTTATGTGGCACAGACTTTTTACAGCGTGTATGTGAATTATACATGCACACATACATACATGCATGCATACATACAAGTATATATAAATATATACACACACTTTTTTCTTGATACTTTGATGTTTTTCTTTCTTTTTTCCTTTCTTACCCACTGAGCTTAATTATCTTTTATTTAAAATTAGCTTTAAGTTGAAGGTTTTGTGGGTGGGTTGATGTTCACCTCCCTCTACTGGAAGTCCCTCGTGGTTACAGGAAGTGGCCCCTCCAGAATCTCAGCCAGGGTCACACCCATAGGTCCCATAGATCCTCCCCTTATTCTAGTCCCAGAAGTACCCCCACTAATTTTTGTTCTCACTTCCAGCACTCTCCCTGCATCCAATCCAGCCTCCCTGTTCCCCTCCTTACCCCCTCTCCCATCCAGTTCTCTCTCTCTCTCCATCCACCATCTTTTGGGTGACAATGTTGTTTACCCTTCTGAGTGAGATTCACATATTTTTCCTTGGGCCCTCCCTATTACCCAGTTTCTTTGGTTATCATACACTGTATGGCTAATGTCTACTTATAAATGAATACATGTCATGTGTGTCTTTCTGGGTTTGGGTTACCTCACTCAGGACAATATTCTTTAGTTCAATCTATTTGCCAGCAACTTTCATGATGTCTTTGTTTTTAATAGCTGAATAATATTAAATTGTGTAGATGGACCACATTTTTTATCCATTCTTCAGTTGATGGAAATCTAGGTTGTTACCAGTCTCTGACTGTTACGAATAAGGCTGCTATGAACATAGTTGAGCAAGTGTCCTTGTGGAATGGTGGAACATCTTTTGGGTATATGCCCAGGAGTGGTATAGCTGGTTCTTGAGGTAGAACTATTTCCAATTTTCTAAGAAACCACCAAATTTATTTCTAAAGTGGTTATACAAGTTTGCACTCCCATGAGCACTGGAGGAATATTCCTCTTGCTCCACATTCTCACCAACATGTGCTATTGCTTGAGTTTTTGATCTTAGCCATTCTGACAGGTGTAAGGCAGACACTAGTGAAGGCCTTGTTCTGTTCTACTGAGACCTGGAATGTCAGAGATCTGTAGTTGTGTTGTGAATGTAAGTGCTCACTTTGGATGCATCCATTTTCTCTTCTTTATCCTGGCTTATGTGTAGATTTCGCTTCCATTGCTTTGGGGCCTTCACTAAACTTTCATTTTTATCTAATTCTATTGATTTTATAATTTTCAGTTTGACTCTTTCTTTGACACTCTGGTTATTTAGAAGTGTGTTATTTAGCTCATTATTAACTTGGAGTGTCTCATAGCTGTGTCTTTCCCTGTACTCTTAGATTGTTTTCTCTGTGAAAGTCAAATGACAGATTCTCCATGGTTTAATATTATATTTACTAGGAAAGTTTTGTGAGTAATATATATTCTATGTTGGTAGATAAGCTACATGCCCTTAAAAGAATCTATGTTGTTTTGGTGTTGGGCAGAACATTCTGTATTTATTAGCTTATGCTAATTGATAATAGTATTGTATTCTGCATTGTGATTTTTTATTTGTTCTCTAAATGTTGAAGATAGCTGAAAACTTCAAATCCATGTATTACATATTTCAAAAAAATAGTTTTAATTGTTTTCTGTTTGCATAATCCTGAATTCAGGGAGTTGCTCATTGGAACATGGGAAACTTATCAGTGGTACACCACTGAAAACGATAACACTCCTCTCCAAGTACCTAGTAACTACCTGTAATCTCTCAGTGAGATTGAGACCTAATGAACCTTCCTCCTGACACGATGAAATATTGATACCCCAATCTTGTTCATGCCTTGTGAGATAACCACAACTAAAGTGGCTTTATAGGTGTGATGGCAGCCATGTCACACATTGACTTATACATATAATTTATTATCGCATAGTTTACTTGTTGCTGTCATTGTTATTTTTTAACCCTATCTGAGTGATTTAGTAAGATATTCAAATAGTTTGTTTTTAAGTTCTATTTATAGTTACTTTTTGTTGGACCAAAATCAATCTCTGAAGTACACTGCATCTTTCATTATTTTCATGTATATGTCTTTTGTGCTTATGTCTGCATATGTGCTTGGGTCCCCTAGAAGCTAGAAGAGGGCAATGGATCCCCTGGTACTTGTCTTACCAGTATGTGAGCCACCATCTGGATACTGGGGAGTAAACCTGGGTCTTCTGAAAGAGCAGACTGTGGTCTTAACCACTGAGCAATCCCCAAGCCTTACATTCATAAAGTATTATAGCAAAAGTTTTGGTTGTGTTTCTCCGGAACTGTTTTCTGCTCACATCATAATAGGTATCTTGGGACATATGCTTGTTTTACTCTTAATATAGCTTTGGGGACTATGTGTTAGAATTTTTCTATTATATTAAGTATGACAACAAAGAACCATTCAAGAGCATTTGGATATTTAGGGCTTTATTTTCCTGTATCTGTGAAAATTCAGGCCTTGGCTTTCTGCCTTACAAGAGTTTTAAGGATCTTACTATTGTGTCAAATGAATAATATCTACCAAGGTCCTTCCTATCTTGATGCAAGGGTCATATTGGAAAGAAAAGTTCTGTGATGTTTCTATGCTGACAAATATTTTATGAGCATTTTCACTGTGATGAATATTGCTCTTAATATTACTTATCTTCAGAGTATTGTTGCAACAGATGAAATTGCGGTTTTCTGGTAGGGAGAATTCCTTGGGCTGGATGCCCACTAAGATTTTGGTTTCTTTGTAAACTCCTGCTTTCTAAGATTACTAATTTCCTGGCTCAATTTTCAGTCACAATCCAACTTTCAAAGCAAAAGTTTGCTACTCATAATCCCTTTAGGCAATTGTTCTCAAATCCTCCAGTGGCTGGAGCAGGGCTACAGCAGAACTTAAGATTTAAAGGATGGTTTATCAGCCATAAATAAGTTAAATAGCTAGACAGAGACATATTCAGAAAAATCCCCTTGACAAAGTGGAAGCTGTTCATCTTCTCTCATATTTATACCATGACTTAGAAAATACATTTATAGCACAAATCATCCCTCAGACAGTGCATCCAGACAAACAGACATTAGAAAGGGCACTGAGATAAATGGCTATGAGAGCTGGCCTCTCTTTTTGCTTCCTGAAACATTTATTTCCCACAGGTGTATCCTCAGTATGAACTAAATGGCATCAGTCTGAAGTTCACCCCTCAGAGATACAGTCAGGTGGTGACATACCTGAGTTTAGGCACCTTGAGTGACAGGTGAAACAAATATATAAAGGATGTGGGGGGACAGTAAATAGACTCAATCCTTCTATTCCTTAGATGGATGGACTCAGAAACAAATCTGGCTAATCTGGGACTTCACTTGGGGACTCTGTTAGTTCTATATTAGTTCTGCTTCTGAAGAATGTCCTGCCTGTAGTCAGTTTTACAAGCAATCTTTCAGGGTTTATTTAATTGTAGGATCTGTCGCCATGAGTTTCATGCTAGACTGTGACCAGGGTTGTATTTTAAATTTGAGCTTTAGAAACCTTTGAGGCTTGTCTAAAAGACTTAAAGATCAAAGTTTGGTTACCTTGAGACAGGTTATTTATCTATAATTCTGTATAGATAAATAAATCTCATGAACAGGAAAACAAGGTAATGAGTGGTCATGTTACAAAGGTAAATCAAGATTACAGGAAGAAATGTTATAAATCAAGATCTTTTAAATGTTAAAATACAGTTTCTTTTTCAGCAAGAAAAACTTATACTGCAGACGGAACAGGAAAAGGTTTGAAGACCATCCTAAAGTAAGGAATTACTATAAATGGCTTCATAATATAAACAGAAGTACATGCTTGACTCATATTTCAATATTCTTAATTCGACAAAATAAAATCATTTCTGAGAAATTTATTCTGACATTCCTCAGTAAGTACATCTGTCTGTTGAGTCAAATGTTAGTATCTAATGGATATGTTGTATATCTAGGAGGGAAGGAAAGAACTGAGACATTGATACTAACAGTTTCAACTAAAAATTAGTTCCAGTAGTAGCCTGGAATCTGAAATTCTGTAAAATAACCATTGGAAAATCCATATGGTATTGACAATGAAGAATATTCAACGTGGGAGAAATGATAAAGTTATGTCACTACAGTGACACAGTTGTCAATATTGCTCATTTTAAAACTAAGTAACCAAAATCAATTTCTAGAATACTGGCAGCATGCTTGTATGAAAGCAACTTGTGAGCAGGGAATTCCACAAGTTGGGCATAATAAAGACGGAGTCATAATGACTTGGATGCGATGGAATGCTTAAATATACTTTCTGTAGTACAAAGATCTTCATGTCAAACTTTTTATTAATGCTATTAATCAGAAGACATGGAGCTGAAGTTAAGTCTGCATTATAGAAGGTAAGAAATGACCAGACATCTCTAAGCTCTCTTTCCCTTGTTTTGTAAATTGGGTTCATGTTATTTATCTCATCTTTAAATTGTGGATGCATAGAATGCTTCTCACAAATAAAAGCTTGCATTCTGGAGAAGGGAGAAAATAAAAATACTCCTAAAATGAGAAATTATTATAATTGTCCTTACAAAATTAAGGCAAAAACATTCTTAACTCATATTTAAGTACTTAGTTCAAAAATGTAAAATTGTTTTTATAAGAAGTTACTGCCAGTTGAAATATTCAGATATAAACATCTGTGTGCATGCTTTAAAATACTTTGAATTCAGAAGTACATATCTATCTAGTCAATAAAGTTTGTAGCCGGATTTCTCTAAACCTCAGTTTCTCCTATTATGAAATAGATTAACATTATTTCTCTCACAGGGTTATTAAAATGAATGGGTAAAATACTGAGTTACAGAATACTTTGCAAACTGCATCACAGCTCTTGCTGTTGCCCCTCAGTGGCTCTTGTTCAAATTCTTTTTTCAATAAGTCTCACTTAAGCTGTGCAGAGACATCCCCTGTGCAACATCTTCATAGTACACCTGGCTTGATAGCGTTTCAGGAAATAACTTCTGACATACTCATTTCAAAAGTCATTCTAGCAAATTCAGAGTTTGCTTAAATTCCTGGGTTTATATTCTATTGTCTATTGTCTCAACTGTCTGTTCCTTACCATTCAAGAAAGACTACCATGAACCTGAATATCCAAGAATTCAATCATTGGCATTTGACCTCCTAGGGACAAGTAACTTGTCAGAATTTAAAATTTACACAGTGAGGTTTTCATTTGAGGGAACATTACAGTTCAATAGTTTAAGGCAGACCAGTATTTTGTTCACGTTCCAGATTTTGCTAAATACCTGTCCCCATTCTGTTATCTATTGAGTATCTAACAGAGCCCAAGGCTAAAATTCATTTCTCTGGTGGTTTTCCATCCTTTCATAAGAACGTTTCCCACCTTACTGCTATGAGCATAGTGGTATTGGAATTTAGGCTCTATTTACTTTCTATCCCATGTTTCCACATTTCTAAATGTAAGACAAATCCCACAGACTTCTCAACAAGCACAAGCAAACACATACTGGCTAACACTTATTTCTAGAATTCTAAATATCCACCTATTCCATTACAGGTACTCAAATTTACTGATAAAATCCATGCAAGTGGCATTTAATACTGAGAAATTCCTAAAGATTTGAGTTATCATATTACAAGTATTAATGTCAGCAACTATAATTTTATATATAGATGTAATAAAATATGGAGTAATAGTATCTTCCTGTTAATTTATAGAAACAGCAAGGAGCATGGCTTATGTAGCACACTGCCTGTAAATAAGGCCTCAAAATAAGCTATGATGATTAATATTGCTGATACCCACTGTACAGGCTAATCTCCTCTGGGTCTAATCATATTTGTTATAGTAATACTTTATTATTATTTACTAAAACATGATCTGGTTATGATCCATCTTTACCCATATGGCATCCATCCTATATGTGTCATCCCTTTTCAATCTTTTCCCCTCCTACTTGTCCATAAAGCTCACTGGAAGAACCCTTCTGGTAGTCTTCATGAATTTCTCCTTCTCTAAGTTTGGGTGCCTCTCTATCTCACTTCTTTCTGAAACCACTGTAGCACATCACTGAATACTGCCTCTTAATAAATGTTTCAACTCATCAACACAGAAAAGATCTTGGCTTCCTTAACTTTCCTCCTATATATTTGTTGTCCATGTGTATATGTCATGTTTTAATGGATAAAGAGGAGAAAGGGGCTTTGTAAATTTGGAAAGAAGTGGGTCTTCCAGGGGTAAAAGGAGGGAAGAGATGATATAATTATATTTTAATTAAGAAAAAGAGAAAGAAGAAGAAGAAGAAGAAGAAGAAGAAGAAGAAGAAGAAGAAGAAGAAGAAGAAGAAGAAGAAGAAGAAGAAGAAGAGAAGAAGAGTTATCATTAGTACTCTGAATGCAGTCCATGTAGTCCATTGGAAGTTGGCTCCCCTAACATGCTACTAGTACCAAAATTACATAAGCCAATGATCAGTAAATTAATGTAGCACGACCTAAAAGGCCAGGCATGGCCTGGCTACCACTTCACTCACTAGCTGTGTTTTATACCCAACCAAACACAACTTCGCCATACTCCATTTTTAACATAAGCGTGAGGTTCTCTTGAAAGGGTTCTATAATTTGAATAAAATAATATCTGTCTATCATCCATATTGGCCATCTCCACAGTCACATTCATGTAGCCATTTATATTACATGATTGATAGTTTTCCTCTTGCTAGACTTCCAGCATCAGAAAAAAGCAAATCTATTTAGTGTCTGTAGATTTTATCTCTGGACCAAGAAAAATATTTAACTAAATAGTAGAGAGTTGGCAAATAATGAGCCAGTGAAAGTTGCCTGAAGAGGGTTTAAATGGTCCTAACTCTAGCAAAACATCATCATAGCTCAAAAGATTATTTTCTAAATCCCAGGGTTAGTCCTCCTTTCTCTGATTCTCTTCCTTCTCAGGAGCCTACCTATATTTCCCCTCTGTGAGTTGTATTACCCAGAGTATTCTAAGAAAAACACTACTAATAGAATGAACATGTATTACAATGGGATTTTTTTTTAGATTTCCTTAAATGATAGAAGCTCGGTAGTTCAACAATGGTTGTTTGCATCCCAGAAAGGAAGAAAACCAAATAGTTGCTCAGTCCAAAAGTCTAGAAAACTCAGCTATCCCAAACTGGTGGTACTGAGCTGGGAGATTCCTGGGGAGCCATCAGTGATCTTTAGTGCCGACAGGAAAGCAAAAGTACCTGAGAATCAATGGCAGCAAGGACAGCAGCAGCAGCAGCCACAGCAACCAGATAAATTCACTCATCCTTAGCAAGGAGCTAAGGAATGCAAGAAGAAGCACCATTTCTTGTCCCTCACACCCCATCATGTCTTGGCTACCAGAAGATGCTGCCTCCTCTATGTAATGTGTCCCCTACCTCAGTAAATCTTTTCAGGAAGTACCCTCACAGACATACCGTGAGCTGGGTCCTTTGTTTGAGTGCAGACGCATTCCAGCTGGTAAACAATACTAGGTGTAATGGCATTTGGGAAGTAGAATCAGTGGAAAATAGAAGAAATAAAAAGAACAGTCAAAGGCTTCCCGTTGACTCTTCTGTTAATAATTGATAGGCCCTTTTACTGTCATTCTGATTTAATGTTGTCTGCCCAAACTGTATTGACACAAGCAACATGCCCTCAGTGAGCTATAGACAACTCATTGCTTTACCCTAAGGACGATTTAATGAAAACCCATGCATGACGTAGCTTCATCTATTACTTTGTGAGACAATAAGCTTAGAAAGAGCTCAGCGCTGTTTGTCTTTATGGTATGGTGTAAAGACCTCGGGTTTAATTGTTGATAAGCATATTTACAGACTCATACTGTGTGAATTTAAACTTTGCTGATCATCTTTGCTGCTCCTCTCAATATTGGAAGATGAGGCCTGCTTTAGTCTATTTAACACATGACATTGGATGACATTTCAGAAGAGTAAATGTGCATTTTCTCTAAATACACACAATAGATTAGAGCCCCAGCAGCTTCCTAGACATAAATGTTGACTCTGGTAATTTAACCATGTCCTTGTCTGAATTGATTATATAGCCTTTGTGTACACTGGTAAAAGAGTAAGTTCCAAGTAGCCAAAAAGTCAAAATGTTAAAATTAATGCTTCAGTATTAGAATGGTAAATATATATGTACTGTGTATGTAAAGATGTATATAAGCATATGTATGTATGTATGTATATATGTATGTATGTATGTAATCTTCCATTAACAAAAATAATAGGTGCTAGCAAGTTGGCTTTAATGACTAGAGGCACTTGCTGCCAAGTTTCCAGATCATGTGGAAGGAAAGAACTTCCTACAAGGCATGTTTTCCCAGTCACGTGTACACTGTGGGATTTTGTAAGTCCTTCATAAACAAATGAATGTAATAAAATTTTAACATAATGATAGTGGGACTAAGGAGAAGGTTTGTTCAGTGAAGCACTAGCTACACAGCACAAAAGCCTGAGTTTGACTTTCAGAATCCACATTAGAAAGCCAAGTGTAGGAGCTCATGTCTCTAACTCTAGGCTTAAGGGAGGGAGGCAGAAAGATGCACAGTCCTTCTAGAGTCTAGACTATTTAAGGGCCTCCAGGTTTAATGAGAGATCCTGTTCCCAAAATGAAGGCAGAAGGCAATCCAGGAAAGCAGCGTTACACAGACTTGGGGCCTCCACAGCCATATACAGGCATATTCAACAATAACAACAACAATAATAATAACGATGCAGCCCAAGTGACAGTCAGCACTGGAATGATGAGCTAGTATAAGCTACAGCAGAGAAGGTGTCTAGGAAGGCAGGAGGCAGCAACCAGGCTCAGAACTGTGCTGAAGTAGACTATCTTTGGCTTTGGAGTTTAGCTATCAATAACAGGTGATAAGAATGTCCCCACCTACTATAAAATTGCACAATGATTTTTGGGAGAAGTTTAGCAATGTCTATCTTCATTAAAATACTATATATATATATATGTGTGTATATATATATATATATATAAATTATATATGAACATGTATAATTTTAAGAGTTTCATTCATAAGTACTGCTTACCTTTTAAACCATAGTTTATATTTTTTGCACTTGAACCTAAGGGATCATAAATAGAAAAATACATGTCCTAAGATTTGCAAGAGCAGAGAGAAAAAATTAGACAAGTTTAGAATAATTAATTGTGAAAATCTCTATGGTAAAACAAATATAAAACACCAAAACTACTCATATAAAAACCACTGTTAGAAGAATAAGTAGCAACTTAAGAAAACACTGCGTGATATTAAATTTAAAAATGATTTATAAATTCTAATAATGTTAGTCAATCAAACACAATATATAAATGTATAAGGTAGCAGAAAAGAAAACCTTTTGATAGTGTGTTCATCTGTGGACGGTTATATCATGGCTGCTACTTCTATTCTTCAAGATGCTTTGGTATATTTTCAAAACACAACATGCTCTATTCCTTTCTTTAATAAAGAATACTAATGTCAAGTAATAATGTCTTTAAACATTATTTTCACATTAAATTAGGAAAGATTAACTTAAAAACAGCTTTCAACTGCCTCCACAAGTCTCAGGGTGAGTGAAGAGCTGACATGGGGAATAACAGAGCCTCCCAATACTGTGGCAACAGGGACACTCCCAGAATGAGAAGTATGTTCTTAAATAGAGAAATAAGTCTGCTCCCTAAGCAGAAGGAAAAACTGAGTGAGTGTCAGCTTCCAGCTTCTGAGCATAGAGTAGTGAGCAAAATAGGTGCACATCCCTGTAAGTTCAATTCTGTAGGCTCATAGAGGACCCCAAGAAAGAAAAAGTCAGAAAAGAAACTGCAGCTTCGTCAGGAAGAAGATGGGAAGGGGAGGGAGGCAGTGCATTCTTTGACCTCATTTGCTCTGGTTTCATGAATTTGTACTGAGGAATGGCTGGAAGCTGCTATCTGAACTCTACTGTTTATCATGTGTGGCTATGCTGCCTGCTAAATGCATGGAGCTTGTAGAGAGTTCACTGCTCAGCACAAGTTCAGCCAATCTCATTTAGTTATCTTGATGAAATTCATAATAGAAAGACCCTTGGTTCTTAGTACAGATGGAATTCAAGCTCCTGCTTTCCATCATCTCTGTAGCCGGATACCAGTGGCTACAGGAGCAAAGCAGATAAAACTGCCATTCTTCATGCCTGATCAGCAGTTTCCTCAAGAACATGTCACATAGAGCTGTGTGAGATACCACAAAGGGGTCTTCAAGTCTATCTTCTCTTCATTTTTAATCTCCTCACTGTTTAAATATTGGATAAAGCAATGGCAGTGCTCTCTAGAGGAGACTGAGTGGGGCAACCCTTTGGAAGCCTCTTGAATAGGCTATTTCTAACCAGAATGTCTACCCTGAAAGTGTATTTGTTCATCTGATCATAAAGAATGTTAAAGTTAATCATACTGTTGTTGTCTGGAAGAATTAATTTGCTCAGCATGCAGATTACATGTTTTAATAATATACAAAACAGGTGACTACACCATCTGAGAGACAGGTAGCTTGACTGTGGCAGTCACTTCACAATATAAATGTACATACAATTTTTATTTGTCAATTATACCTCAGTAAAGGGGAGAAGAAAAGATAAATTAGCCATTCCTTACAGTGCATCAAAGGTTATTATTATGAAAATTGCCATCACCTGTTGAGTTCCCTGTACCTAACAAAGTCTAAATACTGAAATAACTGGCAGACTAATTACTTAATAAGCACACCACAGAGGTGCTGTCAGCTCTTAGGAAGGGGAATGTCAGTGAATACAACCCAGTCCTAAGAAGAGAAAGAAACTCATCTATCCTAGCAAATGAAATCCCTTCAGTGGGTTCAGCCCACAAGTTCTAGTGTTTTGGACAAAAAGGAAACTCTGCAGTGATTTCAGGGAACAGAAAACTCTGGAGAAGGTGTAATTGAGATTACATAATCAACGCCTATGGGATAGATTGCCTCCCAACTCCCGGTACCTACCAGATGTTAGTACATATTTGAGCAGCTGGTTCTTCCTGCATGCAATTGAGTATTCATTGCCTGTTTGCACCATAAAAGTTCTTTCCTCTGTATTTTTAAAACATTTCGACAAGCATAGAATAGAAACCATACTTCTTTTAATTTTTTCAAAAACATGTGTGCAAATGGAGAAGGTATATATTCTACTGGAAGGGGAGTAGCTACCATGAGATGCCAGTGAGAGAAAGGGTTAGGGCTTTGCACAGTCACCAGTTGCTGAAGTTGATAAAAACTTGAGAAACATTTAAGCTATACCTCTTAATGGTGGTATGGACACTCTACTGAGTGATTCAGGCCACAGTAGTTCTAACCCAATCATGCCGTCTTTCTCATCTCAGAAATTAATCACTTTGTTCACTTCAAAATTCTATTGTGTTTTAAGAGATAGATGTAATAATTAGCTCCCATTTTCTCTGATAACAACGTTAGACAGCAAGCTGCAACTTGAGAGGAACATCGCACTGGAAAATCTTAAGAATTAAACAGTTCATTTGCTGCACAGTGTAAAATTTATCTTCTGGGAAGCTTGTACAATAATCTTAATGTGACTAAGTCAGAGCCATAAATGGAGTTATAATATGTTAATTTTATTTGTACATCGAGAATTCATTGTTTTCTTAATGAAATGGCAAATGCTGTACTCTTTGTTGTAATCCAAGAACATTTTCCTGAAAACATCTTGCTTAGGTATTACTTGGCTGATTCTACATTAGCAAGTGGGATGGAACAATCAATAACTTCTTGCTATTGGTTGAATATGAAGGGGGTTTAAAGAAGCATTTCCCATGGGGACAATATAGTGCCCAGAACTCTCATCACTAGAATTTATGAGAGGAACTTTTATCTCTTAAATATATGTTTCAATTACTTTTCTCTACTTTCTGTTTACATTATGATCCTAATATTTTATTATAATTATTAGACAAGTAGAAGATTTAAGTTACAAGTCCACTACTAATACCAGGTGGAAAGACCTATGGGGCCTTTCTCTCAGCAGAGAAGCTAATAAAAACCATACATTTTGCAGTCGATCAGCTGATTTTGAGTCATAACTTCATCCCTAACTGGGGTGATGCAGGGTTTCGCATTCCTCATCTTCACAATGAGAATTAAAACAACACCAACACCACCAACAACTTCTTTGCCTATATAGAAGGTTATTCAAAGATTAAACAAGATAATTCAATAAGGAATTAACATGTCATAATAGATATTATCAGGCAGGAAAAATAATATAATTTTTAAAAACAGTGAGTTCCTTCTCTACAATGTAGAGATACAACATGAAGAAAGGGTTTTTTTTTCTTTTCTTTTCTTTTTTCCTCACTAGAGTGACCCTCTTAGATTCTAGGGAAATTCCACAGCATAAGGTTGCCACGTAGCTCCCCGGTTCCAGTCACCTCTCCCAGCACTCTGGCCCTCCATCCCCACTTCTAATTCCTCCTGTTCCCCTTCCTGCCTGCCCACAGTCAACCTGCAATATCTATTTCCCCTTCCCAGGGAGATCCATGTTCCCCCATTGAGCCCTCTTTGTTACTTAGCCTTTCCAGGTCTGTGGGTTGTAGCATGATTAGCTTTTTACTTTAGAAAGCACCTTTAAGTGACTGTTAGACATTACTCTGCTCCCAGCTCTCAAGGGAAGGTATGCTATCTCTTCTGTATAAACTGTGCCCATCTGTCCCTCATCTTTGCTGTCTTTCAAAAGTGCTGCATGAGTTCAGAAACTTAGCTCCGTGGTGAAGCACTTGTCTAACTGTTGCATGATCCCGGACTCTGACATCAACATGGGGATGGAGCAAGAGCAGTATGTTGAACTAGGCGTGAAAAGTTTATGAAATTTATGGTTTCCTCAATGATGAGATGGTATCTTCCACACAACTGAAATTTTTTTCCAGGAACATAACTAGTAAAAATGAATAAAACTGAAGGTTGTCTCCTTAAAGTAGAATTGAGTGGTGAGCAGAACTTCACCTGCTCCCACTAGACCAAAATTTAGGTTATTCCGCTAATAGTCCATGCCATTTATGAAAACATGCTATTTGACATGATAAGTTAAAAAGGAAATTTTTAATTTTTAAGAAAATTTTCATACCCAGAGCTCCCGGGGGCTAAACCACCAACTGAAGTGTACACATGTAGAGACCCATGGCTCCAGCTCCATATGTAGCAGAGGATGACCTTGTCAGGATCAATGGGAGGAGAGGCCGTTGGTCCTGTGAAAGCTCAATGCCTCAGTGTAGGGAGATGCTAGGACAGTGAAATGGGAGTGGGGAAGTGCACCCTTATAGAAGCAGAGGGAAAAGGTGAAATAGGGGGTTTGCAGAGGGAAAACCGGAAAGGGGAATAACATTTGAAATATACATATATAAAATAACCAATAAAAAACATATATAGAATGTATTTTGATTATATCCACCTTTTATCCCATGTACAAATCTTCCCAGGAATACTCTGCCATCATATCTCTCAAGTTCAATGATTCTTGTCTAATCATTTACTTATTTTTCTGTCCAATCTGTACTGCCCACATATGCATAGATGTGGGAGCATCTACTCGGGCAATCACAATCTTCCTAAAGGAAAGATATTTTCATCTTGCAGCAGCTGGTGACTTCCAAAAGGTGTTCCTTCAGTGGTGGGACCTTGGATCCCTACTACCTATGCTGGGATTTCTAACTGGCTTGATCTTGTGTAGGTTAAAAACCACCACCATGTCATGTACCAAAAGCTACATTTCATAGCTCTCCTCGTTATTTCTCAGCTCTTACTTTCTGATCCCTTTCCTGGGATATTCTCTGACCCTTGGGGGTTGGAGGTTTTGCCTGTGGCTGAGCATTGTGAATGGTAATTCTTCTCTGTATTAACCATATCCATGGCTGTAAGATGCTTCTGTGACTAGGCTTGGATAGAGCCACATAGATTTACGGATCTACTGTGCAAATGTGAGCATGTAGAAGTCAGTTTGGCAACGTGACCATTTAGAAAAACAGCAGTAATAGGTTCCTCTTTAGAGGCTATGACTCCCCTAGTCTTCTTTAGGGCCTTGTTCACAAGACCAGGCATGAATTCCCTCCTGTGGAACAAGCTTCAAGTCCAACGAGGGAGCAGTAGGTTACCTTCAGAAGCACTCTTGGCACTGTGGCACCAGTGGGCACATCTTACCTGGTGTTGCTACAGTAGCGTGCAGGGTCTAGTGCTTGATAAGAGAATGTCAGTTGTCTTTTCTTCCTAAGCTGTCTGAGTAACACCTCACTGCACTGTGAAAGCTAGCCAGCAGAAAGTTTCCAGGCCAATTCAACACTGAGTGCTTCATGTTCTGCAGCCAAACTGTGTGGTGTCTTCAGCAATAGGGTCTTCCAGTCTAGTTATGGTGAGCAACCGAAAGCGATGATAATAGTCAGTATTGCTTTGGGTACCTCCAGGGCCTCTTTGACCAATAGCAGACTAGGTGGTGACCAGGACCTGGCAGTGAGATTTTCACTTAGTAATCCATATCTACTGAGCATAGCATTCTTCATTAATTTGGAGAACTTCTATTCAAGTTCCTTTTTAAAGATTATGTTTGACATAAGTTTACCAAGGAGTGGGATTTCATAAGACTTCTTCATGCATCCTTAGTTAAGCTTAACCCATTCCCTACCCCTTCTTTCTCCTATAGTCTCCCCATTTCCAGTCTGATTTCCATCCTTCACTTAAACATTTAGTTCCCCATGTTCAACCCCCATGTTTCCATCTTGCATATTCCCCAGTATAGTAGCATTTGCTGACTGGCATCATTTCACTGGGTAGTAAAACTAATGAAATAGGACCAATTTCCAATAGGAAAACTCCTCAACCAAAAACTGTAGCTCAAAAAAGCATGAAGACTCTGGCATTTGGGAATAAGATTGGGGAAGCACTGTATTTTGGGGGATTGACTATAGCTAACATAACAATTCATTCGCTGTAGTATGTTTCAAGTTATTACTATTAATTTTCATTGTATTTGTTATTAGTGATAGCCAACAGTTGAACACCTACTTTTTTTTTTTTTTTTTTTTTTTTTTTTTTTTGAGATAGAGTTTCTCTGTGTAGCCCTGGCTGTCCTGGAACAGAAATCTGCCTGCCTCTGCCTCCTAAGTGCTGGGATTAAAGGCCTGCGCCACCACCACCGCACTGAACACCTACTTTTATAATGCAGATATTTCTAAGCATTTTATATGAGTTCTCAACCTTAATTCTTATGAAATTTTGATGCTATATGCAATATTTCATATCAATATTTACAGTTGAAGTGCTTAATTAGGTCACATATGAAGCATGGAATTTCAACATGCCCTTGGAAATATCTGAGCCCACATTCAAGATTTGGGGAATCACACAGAGAACCAACCCTACAGACGCATGCATGAGGTAGTGATATTAAAACCATCCAAATACAAATAAAACACATGAAAATCTGTACACTTTATTAGTTGGTAGTAGGTGAAAAAATGTTGACTCCTTTTATCATACTTGGTGTTTATTTTGGCCTCCTTTTTCCACTTCTTATTAAAATAGTTTTTTAAAAAATCTATTGATTTTAATAAATCGATTAGCGCAAATGGTGCGTGGGGGGGGGGCGCTTTTGACCCTTTCAAAGAAAAGCCAGACCTAAGGTTCGGTTTCCTCCGAGCTCAGCTTGGTTTCCCACAGACACTCTAGAAATAAACTGGACCACATCTGTATCTGTTTTGGCGGACCCTCTTTCCTGTGTGAAAAGGGAAACTGGTTGTGGTTGCTCCCAGGGTACAACTTCAAGCTCTCTCTGACGCTCTCCTTTTAACTTTGAGAATGTCCACATCTTGTGGAATCTCCGAAGTCCAGAAGGCTGGCCACATGGAACTACTTCCTGCTTCTCAACAAAGAGGTGAAGAGAGAGACCTCAAAGGAAGACCCTGAGAATTGGGGCAAAAATCCCATTCTCATAGCCTGTGTCCACATACTGGGCTTGGAATATGTGGGCTTGGCTTGGGTCCCCTAGCATCTCATGTAGAACAAGAGTTGCACAAATGGTTTCAGTTCATCTTTGTGAATTTCATCTCCTGGGCCTTCCGATTCCTTGGCTTATCATCAGAAAGACTGCTTGCTAAATTAATGCACAGGAGATAGGAGGGGGCTGTCTGTGGCAGCAGAGGGAGGTAGGGGTGGGTGGTGCTGTCTGAGGCAGTCTTGGTCCATTTGAATGCCCAAGCCCAGCTGCTTTCAAGAGGGTCTGATGCAGGAAGCAGGGCTGTCAGGATGGATCACACAGCTGCTTGCAATGAATGGCTTTTCTCCTGCTCCAGTTCCATGCTGCTGTGGTTTGCAATGAGTATTCTTTACCGTGACATTAAATTCACCAGAAGTACAATAGGACTCTAGCTTCGGAAGAGACGAGGCTATCTAAGTATAATCAGTCAATATCTGAAAAGGAAAGAAATAAGCTCCTACCTTCAGGGCGACGAGGAAGAATGTTTTCATTTGTGATACGTCAGTTCACATTGTTTCTAACATAAAATCAGCCCATCCCTTTACCATCAGCCACCGTAATGCTTAGGGATCAGAATGGCTGATAGTCTGGCTCAGGACTCTGGCAGAACTTTTTAAAAGTTGCTCAGGACATTAGTGAGCCGTGAAATCGATTTTGTGATGAATCGAGAGAAGAAAAGTCACCTGCTTTTAAAACACTGAATAAGAACAGGAAGAGTTCCGACATTCTAAATCTACATTTTGAATGCATTCTTTAGTATGTAACACACTTAGTATATGTACACATGTGTGGATGATAAAACAAAATAGATTCAAGACCCACTAGCTTATTTCTTGAGTATTACCCATTCTTATAATCCAAGCTTCCCCAACACCATCCACCAGTAACAGTAATCCTGAATCGCATTCCTATTCTTTTTGTCTACTGACAGTTTTTAATATATTTGCATGATTGTTTAATAATCTTTTAGGAAAAAACATTGAAATGCTTTATTTCTTATACAGGTTTCTCCACTCCATCCTTGTTTCCCAGAGGTTTCTACTGCTCTGAACTTGAAGTTGGCCTTTGTATGTCCTCATGTTTTTAAAATGCGTATTTGTTCATAGCCAATAATTATGACCTGGTTTCACACACAATTTTACTCATTCCCCTATTGAAGAATGCTTATGCTGTTTTCAAAATAATTTTCCTTACATTAAGATATTTTAATAGAGAAATAAAAATTGTACACAAGTATTATGCTCAACACAGTGTTTGAAATATTCATATTCATACATTGTGGAATGGTTGAGTTGAGCTATAATAAATATAATATATATATAATAATATAATAAATAATATATAATATAATAAATATAATATATATATAATAAATATAATATATATAAATATAATAAAACATACATAATAAATTATCAGTTGCTTTTCCTTTTGACAGCAAATATTTTGGTCCATTATCTCTTATTGAAAACAACTAAGATAGTATTACTTCAGATTTTTGTCACAAGTATTGTGTAGGATATATCTTATATAATATAAACATTACCAACAACCTTGAGAGAATTCTGGGCTTAAAGTCATCCATGTATTTCACGGAAGAACAAGCACATGTTCACATCAGGTGTAAGAAAACACTGGAGTCCTATCCAGTTGGGTTTTGCTGCAAAATCAATTTGCATATGAGGATAAACTTTTATATTTCATGGCTTAATGGATTTTAGAATTACAGTGAAGGCAGCTTAGATCTGCTATTGAATTTATCAAATTTACTCTCATTTACTTAATCCCTTTTTACATTTTGTTTATAAAAAATCTTTATCTTGAGGTCATAAAAATATTCTTTTAATTTTTTATCTCATTTGTGGCTGTACAGTTCTTACCTTGTTAACTCATCCATAAAGTATTTTTTTGTGTGTAAATCATGAGGCTTTTTTTTATCCCTTAGAGAATAATTGTTAGTATAAAACTTGTATCACGTTAATTGCTTGTTTGCAGTATATACAGAAAAATTCATTGCTGAGCTCGGGGCTTCACTGATGAGATTTTCAGTTTGCAAGGATAGCACAGCGGCCTCTTCATTAACTGAAGTTAATAGTGGGTCTGGTAGCTAGGTTACAGTTTCCAGCCGCATCTCAGCTGTCAGCAGTATCCAAGCAATTCCTGACCCTTCCATCTTCTACTCAAATATTTTCCTAAGCTAGTCAGGGATCTCCAAACCCCTTTACCGAGTTTCATTGGGTTTGCCTTTAAAATCTTAATTAGTTCAGAGAAAATGGACATCTTAGCAATATTGTATAGTATCTCTCTGGTTTAAAAACATATTTCAATAATAATTTCTCATTTTCTTCACGCAGACATTTAAAATATTTTGTTAAACTTGTATCTGGGTATTTTATGGATTTTTTTTTTTACATGAAAATGGCAGTATTTGGAATCCTTTTCTGTGCTTGCGATCCTAGCGTCTACGCACGTTCTTATTTGTTTTTGTTTTCCAGTTAATTCTACCAACCCATATTTGAAGCATGGTGTGTGTGTGTGTGTGTGTGTGTGTGTGTGTGTGTGTGCCTGCCCGCATGCACTCGTGTGTGTGTTTGTAATTTTCTATACCAGAAAATCATTGCAGAAAACAGTTTTGTTACTTCCTTTTCTACACATATATTTAGTTATTTATTTATTGATATATTTAACTAAAAACTCCAGCATTATCAAAACAAGAGGGAAAGTAAAAAAAAAATCTTCGTCTCATTCTTAATTTTTAAAAAAAGCTTTCTAAAATTCATGGCAAAGACGGCAATCAGAGGCAGGTGTTCAGTTACAACACAGGATTTTCTGGTTCAGATGAGTAACTAAATAGTATTTCTCCCTTATCCTTCCAATTTGGTGAAACACATTTATTAACTTTATCGAGTTCAGATATCGTTGCAATCCTGAGACAAGCTTGACTTGATCATTAAGATAGACTACTGGATGTTAGTTATTAATATTATGTATTTCATTTGTCGTTTGTAAATATATATGAGTAAGATTGATCTGGAATTTTCTGCTCATGGGGAGTCGTCCTTATCTGTTTGTTGGAAAGCAATGCCTGGAAAGTATGTGTTGGCCTAATCCTTGAAAGAGTTTATGTATGGTTAAAATGATGTTTTTCCTTACAGCCTGAAAGAATTCACTGATTAAAGTGGCTGTGCTGTTTTCAATAAGGAGGGATATTTTATCTACCCATATGGACCTCCATTTCTTATTAAAACAGTTTCATAACTTATATTTTATACAAATCTATCCATTTGACTTGGTTTGAATTTTATACAAAAGTTTTAATGATCTTATTTTTGTCTCTCATCTTTGAGTTGCTAAATTTATTTTTAAATGCTACAATTCCAGTTTATTCAAGGACTAAAAACATCCATACAATTTTCTGTTAAGGGACTTTTGACAAAATTCCTTTGACCAGCACCACTCAAAACCCTTTGTCATAAAAGAAAAAAAAAGGAAGAAAGAGGAGAGAAAGAAAGAGAGAGACTGGGAGACCTGTAAAGATGAAAACATTTGAAACATAAATAAAGAAAATATCCAATAAAAAGGAAATGTAAATAAATAATATAATCAATAAAAAATAAAAAAAATGAAAGACTGAGAGGTCTCAAGGTGACCAAAGAGGCACAAAGACTGATTCCAGTGTGCTCTTTGTTTTAGTTTCTAGATCAGAAAGAGGGTACTACTGAAACACAACGATAAAATCTTCAGTTAACGTAGTTAATAGCACTGTGACTTTTTATTGACTTCCTTTTCTCAAATGTGAGATGTTCACATCACAAAATAGATGAAGGATAAACAGGAGGACTCTTACCAACATTATACATTTTTATTTATTATTTAATTTGAAATATATTCTAAACTATAGACGATGAATCTCTAGGCAAAACCATGATCTAAGTAGCTAGAACTATCCAAACTACAAGACAAAGAGAGAATAAAAACTGCAACAACTGCAACCAAAGAGATTGCCATTTTGATAAAATCATCAATCCCTAGATAGATATGACACAGAGATAGAGGCATGAAAATAAATTATATTCTCCAAAGTAAAGGTATGAATGAACAAAGATAAGGATGATTTCACATGCACTATGTGCAGTAAGTTTTAACAATACACTTTAAAGCTATCACTAGAATATTCATATTAAGTAGAAGTACAATTTTTTTTATTAAATGTTTTCTTTACAATATCTCCTTTCCCAGGTTCCCCTCCAACCCACAAACCTATGGCCACTTGATCTTTGACAAAGGAGCTAAAACCATTCAGTGGAAAAAAGACAGCATGTTCAACAAATGGTGCTGGCTCAACTGGCAGTTAACATGTAGAAGAAGGCAAATTGATCCATTCTTACCTCCTTGTACAAAGCTCAAGTCCAAGTGGATCAAGGACCTCCACATAAAACCAGATACAGTGAAACTAAAAGAAAAGAAAGTGGGGAAGAGCCTCGAGCACATAGGCACAGGGGAAATTTTCCTGAACAGAACACCGATAGCTTATGCTCTAAGATCAAGAATCAACAAATGGTTGAAGACCCAGAATTGAACCCACGCACCTATGGTCACTTAATCTTTGACAAAGGAGCTAAAACCAT
>NW_022196903.1:889109-911176 GCF_008632895.1 Mastomys coucha
AAAATGTGGTACATTTACACAATGGAGTACTACTCAGCTATTAAAAACAATGAATTTATGAAATTATTGGGGAAATGGTTGGACCTGGAGAATATCATCCTGAGTGAGATAACTCAATCACAAAAGAACACACATGGTATGCATTCTCTGATAAGTGGATATTAGCCTAGAAGATCGAAATACACAAAGTACAATCCACAAACCACGAGAAAATGAAGAAGAAGGAAGATCAAAGTGTGGATACTTCGTTCCCTCTTAAAAGGGGGAACAAAATACCCATGGAAGGATTTTCAGAGGCAAACTATGGAGTTGCTAAATTTTGACATATATTTATTTGTATTACTTTGTTTATTAAAATGACTAATTTTTTGTTCATACTGCTAGTTACAACTGTTTTCTCCTTTATTAACTTATTTTGCTAAGTACCTACACTTTAACCCTTCTTGGAGTTGTATACTTGTGTCTGCGTGTGTGTATGTGTGTGTGTGTGTGTGTGTGTGTGTGTATGGATCAGCAAATAATTTCTCAGGCTTCCTTCCTTTTGTTGTAAGCATCAAGGGTTTCAGTACTTGTCACTCCTTTCTGCTGTTATGGTTACAGTCTTTATAAATATAGGTCTTTTCATGGTAAAAAAAAATTACCATTTTGTATTTTAAATACCTTTAGATTACTTTCATTCTTGTTTAATTTCAACATGTGTGTAGTTTTCCCACAAGTTGAGATTTCTTCTATCTTCTGGTATCTGTTACAGAGCTGGGAAATTTGCTGCTGTTCCATTCATTATTCATTTATGGGCTGTGTGAATTTCTTCTCTGACCTTTATCAAGATGTGTTCCTAGTCACTAGTTTATTGAAATCTTACTTTAAAATTGCATAAATGTATTTATTTTTATATCTCTTACTTTGAATGTACTGGGAAGCTTTTGTATCTTACCAAGTGCTGTTGTCGACAGGGCTATTTCTTCAAATTAGATGCACGTAATTTTTTTAGCGCTTTGCATTCTGTCTCCACAACCTTTAACTGTTTTTTTTTTTTTTTTAGAAAATATATTCTTTTTTTTATTAGATATTTTCTTTATTTACATGTAAATGTTTCCTTTTCCAGTTTCCCCTCCAAAAAACAAACAAACAAAAACAACAAGAACAAACACCTGTTGCCTCCCCCTCCCCATGCCTCCCACCCTACCCTCTCCCACTTATTGGCCCTGGCATTCCCCTACAGTGGGGCACAGAACCTTCACAGGACCGAGGTCCTCTCCTCCTATTGATGTTCGAATTTGCAACCCTCTACTATACACATGCTGCCTGAACAATCAGACCCACCATGTGCAGTCCTTGGTTGGTGGTTGAGACCCTGGGAGCTCTGAGGGTACTAGTTAGTTCATATTGTTGTTCGTCCTAAGGGGCTGCAAACCCCTCAGCTCCATAGGTCCTTTCTCTAACTCCTTCATTGAGGACCCTGTACTCAGTTCAGTGGATGGCTTTGAGCCTCTACATCTGTATTAGTCAGGTACTGTCAGAGCCTCTCAGGAGGAGATAGTTATATTTAGGCTGGCTTGTCCTTCCTTCATTCTCTGCTACCTTTAACTTTTTATGCTTGCCTTTTATGTGCTACTGTTTACAGAACTTCTGTAGTTCTGCCTTTTCTTTATTTCTTTCTTCACTCCATTCCTCTGTGGTGAATACTTACAAATGCTGTGATTTCAGCTTTTGCTTCTTTCCCCTTTGCCCATGTAGAGATGCTACTTGGATGATTTTTCAAGTATGCACATCCATTTTAATATGCTCTCATTTCTTCTTTTATATTTTACTTGTAATTTAATTTTTCATAGTTATTTGTATCCTGTATCTGTTAATTCTAGTTTTTGAAGTCCCTGAGGGCACATAGCTGCTGCCAACTGAGCTCCTAAAACTTGTGAAGCCTAGCTAGCTTCCTTGTACATTCTTACTTTTGTGGAACCCTGAAGAATCTTTTGGTGGAATCTTGAGTTGTTATTTTATTTTATTTTATTTTGTAACAGTGCACCTCTCTCCAAACACAAATATGAAAATCAGAAGGTATGACCAACCTAAACTTTTTCCCTCCTTGTAGGTTGTCAGTCGTACGAGCTCTGATGTGGCTCCCTCTGCCAGGCTTTCCCTCTTGCTAGTAGAGTCATTTCCCTGAACAGTGCCAATGTTCACCTGACTGCTCTCTTTGTTCTGACATTAATTGCCATTTTGTTTTGCTAATTTGATATAGAGCTGTCTAAAGAGAGCAAAAACCCACTGGAAAAAAATTGTCTCAATAATTTTCACTTAAAAATCTGTGTTAACTTAGCAATCACACTTTAATGAGTGACATTTCAACTATCTCGTGACCCACATTGACCCTATGTGTTTCCAACTCTACAAACCCATTAAGGCTTCAGAGCATTTTATACAGGGAGATGTTGTATTTTTCTCCATCATCAGATGAGAAAGCTTTTAAAGAAGTTCTAGCTCTAAATACATGGAGTGGGTGTGTGTCAGAACTGGGGACTGAGAGACAAAATGGGGTAGTGCCACACTAGGACTTCCACACAGGAAATTTGTTTGTAAGTAACTCATTGTAATAGTCTTACAAAATCAATATTTTTATCTAAAAGAAAGAAACTGTATTTCAACTCATACAGTTTTATATAATTTTTAATTTTATGCCTATAGTCTTTCTACTTCTTATTTACAGCTTTTAAAAAAAGATATTTACAACTTTAAAAAAAAAGTTTTAATTTAAGAGTTTCTCAAACATTGTAAGATTTTACCAGATTAATCAATAGGCATTAAGCAGTTAAATGACCGTTTAACTTTAAAAATCATTTAAAAGTATAATTTCAAGGGGAATAAGAAAACAACAATCATAAAAAGCTGAACTAGTTCCTGCCCAAACCAATAAGCCAATACTCAAGAGAGAACAATTTTGAAGTCAAAGGGATATTTCAATTTCTATAGAGAGCCTTAGCTATGACTTCTTTGGGGAATTTTTCAAGTCTGAAAAATAACACTTTATAATAAATGCTTGAAAATCCATAGCGCTATTCATCTGAGCCTAAGCATTGTCAAGCCTCCAAGGACATATTCCTTCTTGCAGGCAGTAATATGGAAACACAGAAGCATTAAGTCACTTTAGTCAAAGTACAGAAGGTCAGCTAAGGCTGTCACCAGCAGTACATCTCAGCTCTGAGTTGCTTTGGCAAAAGCACAAAAGGTCAACCAGGGCTGAGTCACTCGCAATTAAATCTCAGAAGTATCTAAGAGAAAAACATCACTTCCTGGACTTCAAGAACAGTACTCAGAAACTTATTAGCAGTGCAAGTTCTCAGATCCACTCCGAACAAAGGAATCAGAAATTGACTGAGACCTAAGACTTTCAAGTGATTCCACCTCCTGAAGTTTGAGAGCTACTGTCGTAAGCAAAGATAGGCAAGACATGATGTTTTCCCATCTCTGAGCTGGTAACAAGCTATAATACTTTTCAGAAAAGAGATGAAAAGCAGTACATATACAGTGCACAGTCCACACATCACCATTAGTCTGACTTGCTGTAGAGATTATTTACATGGTGGGTCTTCAACTTCAATGGCAAGTGAGGCAAGCCCACCATTATTGTTAAGTAACTTATTACTACTAGTAAAACACTGACTTCTATAAATTAGTGACAAGCTTAATGATAACTTTACCATAATGTCCCATCAAGCTTATTCATATAGATGAGTGGATAGATAGTAGATGATAGATAGATAGATAGATAGATAGATAGATAGATAGATAGATAGATAGGTCATAGATAGTTTAGCTTACAACTTGGTAACACTGTTGAGTTGAGGCATGTATGCTATAATATATGGTAGGAATTCATCACTAGAGCGTTTAGTTGTTTGCAGAGACTGAGGTTTCTATAGTAACCATATTTCAATACAATACAGTACACTTGAAGATATGTGTGAGTCAAAGAAAGCAGGGACTTAAAAGGCTGAAAGAACAAAATAAGTCTCTCAAAGATAATGCCTTGATTTTGGCCTGGAAAGATACCTAGAAAATAATAATACATTTTAAAGCTCTAAGTTCATGGTAGTTTGTTACAGAAACAATTCCATCTCTCTTTACAGATACAAAGGGCCACCTGAGGTCACTCCAAACATGCTTTATCTCTCAAAGTCTTTTTTCCCCCTGATGTGTGGTTTTTCCCTTCATTCATTAACTTATTTATTTACTTTACACCCCCATATAGGCCCACTCCCTCTTCTCCTCCCAGTACCACTCTTACAAGCTCCTTCCCTATTAGCCCCTCCCCTTTCCTTCAAGAGAAACGGTCTTAATTATAGGACAAGAAATTGTCATCTTAGTATCTTCTAATCTCAGAAAAGATTTTTTTTTTGTCTAACTTTCTTCAGAAGAATTTGAATTTCTCAAATCATTCCCCCTTTGAAAAAGAACAGAAAATGTTGAAGCTCTGGAAAATCTGTTAAGTAATAATAGCCCTGCTAGAAAATTTGTCAGGCCATCTTGGAATAGAGTACTATGCCCACACCCCCCACGTGCCACCATTTCATTGTATTTTTCCTCAATAAAGTCAATTTAACTGGACTTTTATACTTGGTGTGCATAAATGTTACATATAAAATGTTCATGCACAAAATTTTCACCTTCAAAATATGTGCCCAGATTGTTTATGTACTGAAGCACTCTAGAAACTGTACAATAGGTTAGAGATGGAGGCAGAAGGCCTTGGGTTCAGCGATGACTCACATTGGCTCCTAGCGACAAGGTCTGTCATATGGCTGAAACTTTCTGTGAGCAACTTGGTCCTTTCTTTGAGAACTAAGATGTTTGACCTTAAAACTTCACCTCTTAAAAAAGGATTAACCTCTGGACTGGCTCAGAAACACACCTTCACTGATCCAGTTTGAGTGGTCAATCCTTTACAAGTATAAACCAAAGAGTAAAAAGTGGACTCCATAAAACTATGACTATATGGTCTTTTAAAGAAGAAAAAGTTTATTAACCCCCAGGGGTGATGGATTATAGCATCCACTTAGCACACCTATGAATTGCGGAGGTCCTTGTTAGAACTATTATTACTAAGCTTTAAATTTTGAAACATATTCACAATATTAAATTCCCATCTTCTTCTCTGGGTAAGAAATGGGAAGAACAGAACATTTTAAAGTGGAACTCATTTCTTCCCTGACAAAGAGTAAGAGTGCCTAATAAATGTGGCAATAGACCAGTATCAGTAATTTGTAATAGGCCATTTTGCATAATAGCAGAAATTGTATAATCTTGTCATGACACAAGAGTTCAGCAGATTGGTCCAAATTTGCCATTTGTACCTTATAGTTTCAGAAGTGGATTTCAAATACTCTCCTTTATCTGCAAAGGAATGTCAGGCATTATCAGTAGTTGTACTTTACTTTTTGTAATCTGAAATATTATTTCTGAAGCTCAAGAACCACATCTGAAAACTCAGAAAAATCATAGAAATTGATACTAAGCACCTAATTGATGCCACATCACTACCCCATGGCTCTCTTCCACTCAGGCAAATCTTTCCAGTACCTAGACTACAAAATAAGGATACCAAGACTAGGGAGATGGCTCAGCAGTTAAAAGCACTGGCAGCTCTTCCAGAGAGCCCAGCTTTGATTCCCAACACCCACATGGCAGCTCACAACTGCCTTAAACACCAGTTCCAGAGGATCTGACATGCCCACACAGACATACATACAGGCAAAACACAGGTGCACATAAAATTTTTAAAAAGAAAATCATTTTAAAAAAATGAAAAAAAAAGATATTTTAGAAAACCTAAGACAGAGTGTGCAAAATTACAGGGGTAGGATAGGCTTTCAAGTTAAATGTAAATATTTTGTTTGTTTCTTTTGGTTTGGTTTTTTGACTCATTGTTCATTATTATTATTATTATCATTATTATTATTATATATTACTATTTTGCTTATTCACTTTACATCCTGCTCACTATCTTTCAGCAACCACCTCCCACAATTCTTCCCCATGTCCCCCCTTCCCTTCTCCTTTGAGCAGGTGTGGGATCCCTGGATATCTCCCCAGTCTGGCACATCAAGTCTCTGTGAGGCTAGGCACCTTCTGTCTCACTGAGGCTAGACAAGGCTCCAAGAATATATCCCACCTACAGGCAACAGCTTTTGGGATAGCCCCTGTTCCAGTTGTTTGAGATTCACAAGAAAACCAAGCTGCGCATCTGCTACATACGTGTGGAGAGGCCTAAGTCCAACCCATGTATGTACGTTGATTGGTGATTCAGACTCTGAGAACCCCAAGAATCCCAGTTAGTTGACTGTATTGGTTATCTTGTGGAGTTCCTATCCCCTTAGGGGTTACAACCCTTCCTCCTATTCTTCCATAAGAGTCCCCAAGCCCAGCCACCCAGGGACCCCAGTGGAGTGGTAGAGCGATAGGGACACTAACCCACCCAAAAACTTTGGATCCAAACATCCTATCTACACGAAGTGCTGGGATTGGGGGTGGAGCAGATACTGAGGGGATGGCCAATCAATAACCTGTCTAACCTGAGACTCATCCCATGGTCAAGCACCAATCCCTGACACTATTAATGATACTCCTGTTAGGCTTGCAGACAGGAGTCTAGCATGGCTGTCTTCTGAGAGGCTCCACCCACCAGCTGACTAAGACAGATGCAGACACCCATGCCCAAACAGTAGATGGAGCTTGGGGGCAAGTCAATTTTTCTTTTATTTTTTACATTCCCCACGACAGGAAAGGCAAGGATCTCTTTGGAGTCCTTGGCAAGCACAAGAAGCAGTAGTTGCTCAAGACAATTTAGAGCGGGGTTGGGGTGTGAGGACAGTCTGCCTCACAGGAGCAAAGAATCTGCTACTCCAGGTTCAGTGACCAGCCTAGCTCCTGATGGCAGGAGGCATCAGAATGTCCCAGGAAGAATTGCAAACTAAAAACAAAGCACTTATAAAAAGGAAGTCTTATAGTTTGTACAGTTTTAAAACTTAACATAATCTCATGAACCACTCTTCTGTAGGTTAACCATGAGTTTGACTACTGAGCAATCCTATCAACCCACAAAAGGAAGTTCTAGAAAATACAGGCCAGGTAATTTTCTATACCCAATCTCGTATCTATCAGGATTACTTAAAGAAATTTCATTTAGCAAAAATGTATAGTATTTTTCCTCAATTAAATCAGTGTAACTGAACCATTATACTAAAAGTGCATAAACATTACATATAAAATGTTCATGTCCAATTGATGCCTTTTGTTTTGTTTTTAAATTTTATTATCATCTTATATAGGACTTTCTGCTACTGACTTAGAGAGAAACCTAGATATAGGGGGCATTTAATTGTACCTCAATACTGCAGAAAAGCAGGTTGGTCATATGATCTTAAACATCACATCATGGCAATGCAGAAATCATGAACACAGTACTGCATGTTCTGACTCAAGCTTAGGAATCAGGGGTTAGAGGTTGGTTGGTGTTCTTTTTCTTTTATAGGAAAATCAGACTTCTCACCCTTTCCACAGAAAGAGATGCCAAACGTATAGGGACTTCACCAGCCTTCTCTCAGGTTTAACAAGAATTCCTGTTCAAAATAGTTTAGTGTTCATCTGGTCACCAATGTCAAGACCTTTTATCCTTTAGAGATATAATAAGGTGCATGTATACACATATTATATCTTCCATAATATCCTGATTATATCTGAATGCAATCTGTTATAGCTCACTTAAGCTTTATTATAACTAGCTCAGATCACTGAAAATATAAAAGGCTAAACTGAAAATATAAAAGGCATCCACAAGACACACTTTCCATTTTCTTTTCTAGCTAAGAAACAGGCTTTTTCAGGTATGTCATGCAAAAATTGTACTGGATAATGGCAGACAGGCAAGGAAGCCTTTATTCAACCTATTGGAATGGAGAGAAAAGACTTAATTCAACATTACTGAAACAAATTTCAGGAAGACACTTTAGGGGGATGTCAGATTAAATCATAGTATTTGTGGGCACATTGCTCCCATCAAAGTTAAGTACATCTCTAACTTCAGAGGCTGTGAGAGAAGGCGATCTCCAATGTTTACCGTTCAAAACTATGGCTCACAGGTATCTGTGAAAAATGTTTCCTGGGTTATGAAACTGTCTAGAAGATGGGGAAAGGTTTTTAGTGCATCTCCGCGGGTCAAACAGAGCATTTGCCAGGAGAAGTTTCAAATGAACTCTAAGGAAGTGAGGTCAGGGGCTTCCCATCAAGAAGAAACCTATCTGTAACGTTTAGCGGTGCTAATAAGAAGTTTAAAGCCATCCTGGGCAGCAAATACAAGAAAGGGAAAAAGCTACCCTGATAGAGAGACTTTACAGCAGTGTTCTAGAGAAAGAAAGGCTCACGACCTCGTCAAATGGGAGGAGTAGCTGAAAACCAAGGTGCGTGCGGCTTTTCTTTGAAAGATCTGACAGCTCTCAGCAAGGCCCGTGCACCCAAGAGGGGTGAGGACGGCCATGATTGCAAGGAATCAGAAGTGAAGACTCTGATGCCTGTAATTAAGAGTGTTGATTTGGCTTGAGAGTTATCTGGGCATTGGCAAAGGGCTCTGAGAGAGGGAAATAACACAATCAAAGACAGGCCTGAGGAAGATGGTCGTGACAGCTCTGAGGGATTTGAGGCTACAGAGGCTGAGGCGGGAAGACCCAGAAGGAGGTCATTATCGCGGTGCCTGGATGGTTTGCGAGCTCCATCTCCCCACTCACGCCCACTCTGTCCTCTTCTCTTCACTGAAGCACTTCCCCTGTCTCTCTCTTTAATTATCTTTTCACACTCCAGTCCTTATGACCACCGTTTTAAAAAAACTGTCCTTCATATTTCTTTGCAATCTCTCTACAAGATACACTTCAACCATGGGATTTAAGAGGTAATTAAATCATCAGGTCTTTGAGTCATAAAATAGGAAAAGATAATTAAGATAGATTCCTGAGTTGGCCTGATCACAAAACACAACCTGGAATTTTTTTATTATGTTTAAAAATCTATATAGGGGGCTTTTTAAAGGAGTAAATTCTTACACTTTGATATGAGAAAATCATGATGTTTTTGAAATCAAAGAGTACCTCTCTTCAGACAGTCTTTAATTCTGGTGTTAGAATACCAGGTGACTAGTCACTCAAAACTTCCAGAAGTTTTTGCCTCAGGATTTCTGTCTTGTGACTCTGAAGAATGAAATTCGCAAATCACAGAGGTTGAGTTCTGGAAAGAAGCTAACTGTATAGATGCATGGGTCAGAGCTTTGGAGACAGGGAGAAGGCAGCGCTCCTGTATATAGTCCCAGAAACCAGGGTACCATGCAGTTACTCGTTGGTGACCTTCTAAAGGATTCCAGGGAGAAACTGAGGTGAGGGAAGAAAAACTGGTCAGTCCAGTTTGCTCAACAGGGAAGTGTCTGGTGCCTCCTGTAAAAACCTTTCATATGGCTTAAGGCAAAGGTAGGAGACATAAAGGAACTGGAGGCAGGGCCCTCTTCTGGAATTCCTGGACAAGAACATGTTCAGAATTGCTACCATGGAGTTCCTGCCCCAACAACTCAGTTTCTAGGTCAGGTGCACATCTAACCCATCTGAAACTCACTGAGGGAGGACTATACAAGAGGGTACTGTATCAATGAGGCTCTGACAACCCAAGTGAGTGCTGGGTCTGGTATTCTAAAGTGATGCCTGTAGCAGGCATCAGCACAGAATTCACACAACAGTTGAGTAATTAGTTAAGTGACTTCTTTTTACATCTGTTTTTGTTATTGAGAGTATTGCTTAGTTTGTATTCGGCTAAAAGCTAAATATGGAGTGGATGGTACTGGCTGGAAAACAAGGAAAGTCAGATTAAAGCTAGTCCCTGTCTGCCACCGGATGAGAGTAGAGGGTCCTAAGGAAGTGGGAGAGGAAGGACATGAGCAGTAAATGCATGCCTGTGCATGTGTGCATGCCTGCATGTACGTGTGCTGTAAATATTATAAAACCCATGTAATAATACCTACACAAAATATGTTATTAATAATTATGTATTAAAATATAATTAACCTATATTAATAATGTATACTTATATACTAAGATGTATAGTATATAATATAGTATAACTAACATATGATATATAATATATAATATTGCAAATATGACATAAGTGAACCATGGAAAGCAGGTGGGCAGATAAGCCAGGAGCTAATCTTAACAATGAGGCAATGGACACACAGTCACTGAAGTGCTTTCTTTAAGCTTAACCACCACATCCCCCTAGTTCTATGCTAGTGTAAAAGAAAAAGAACAAAATAGCCATGAATGGTATTCTAGTAGTCTAGATGAGTAACTGAAGACTACAGCATCCTTCTCCAGCTGCCAGGTCCATACAGTGTGCACCAATTGACCTAGCACAGAAAATCTCCTCAAAACCTTGAAACAAATATGACACGCCTCCTTAAGGAGCTGCATTTAACCTGTGGGACATTTCTAGTCAGCCTAATTTTCCCCATTAGATGAACCATTAGAGTATGATCTGGGATCTTCTTGACAGTAGGTGGGAGGAATTTGCAGAGGAGGAAGGAGGTACCTGCAGACAAGGCTGAAACAAGTATGTCTTTGGGGCATTTTCACTGAGGGCCTTAGCATCCAGTTTCCTCTTGCCAACACTGAGCTACCAGTAGCTAAGCCAAAGGATAGGAAGAAAGTAATACCTAATTTGTAATCTGAAGATTGTATAAAGTTGGACAAGGTTTTGGCAACTGCTACTAACATCTATCTCTTTCTGTGCTTATTTGTCCATGCGCTCTCAAAACTTCTTGTCAAAACTATTAATCTTTCTCTTCAACTAATTCCAATGTTGTCCTGTGGAAAGTAAGTTTGTTTTTTGATTTTTTTGTTTTCAAAATGGTGTCTTTTGATCAAGATCCTTACCTGATTTTCAAGCAGAAACTAAATGATACGTAGTTTCTGCAGAGCTTTCTGATGTCAAAAGTCCTCACTCCCTAAACACATAGGGGACTTATTTATGCAAGGTTCATGTACTGAGCTACATGCCCAGTGCTAAGAGTAGTCCTGCCACGTCCCAGAAAATAGGACCCTTCATTTGAGTAGGACATTTCATTTTTTTTCTAATGCAATAGGAAAAAAAAGGTAGAAAAGTTTTACCTTGTATTTTGTTTTTCCATTGAAAGTATAACTTAAAAGAAATAAAAATACAGAAAAAAAAAAGAAGAAGGAAGTCAAGGAATGACAGGGCAGAAAGTTCCAGTCAGATAATCTAACACAGACAAACTCTAGCAAGAAGCACGTGATAGCTCAGGAGGAAAAGAGAGAGAAGGGTGCTAGTACAAACATAGGAAGAACAGATTATGAGCCTTCAGTATGTCATGATTCTGCCCAGTTAGAAGTAAGACTCCCTGCCTCTCTATTTTGAGTCTTCATAACAGCTAGTTCAGAAGACAAGCTTGTAGATCTATTAAAATGTGAAGATATTGTGTAATGTTGTTTAGATACATAAAATTTACAGCATGTGGATATCTAAGTTAGGACCTTAGTTGTTTCTTTTAAAACACACTTGTCTTCAGGATCTGTTTCTTTGCAAATACAAACCTTGGTCATTCTCAAATTATGTTCCTGTTGCAATGGCTTGTACTTTCCCCCACAGTCAGTTACCACATTGCCTAGGACTCATTAGTGTCCTGTTTGCACAGAAGGAGTACACTTAGCTCTGCTTCATTACAGTATTCTTTTGCTACCAGTTTCCAATGCATTTTTAATTGGTCTAAAAGTTAGATATTTGAATAATCAGTCAATGCTATATCCCATACTTTAATCTTTGTTGAATTCCGTAATACTAGCTCTTATATGAAAAAGAGATTCCAAAAGAAAAATAGATAACATCATGTACAGAGAACTCTAGGCCATTTTAGAATACTAAAAATTCTGAATAATTTATGTTGGTGGTGGTGATGGTTGGTTGGGTGGTTCAGTGATTGGTTGGTTGGTTGTTTGGTTGGTTGTTTGGTTGTTTGGTTGGTTGGTTGATTGGCTGGCTGGCTGGCTGGCTGGGTGGGTGGTTGGTTGTTTGGTTGGTTGTTTGGTTGTTTGGTTGGTTGGTTGGTTGCCAGTTGGGTGGTATGTTGGTTGTGTGGTTGGTCAGTTGGGTAGTTGATTAGTTGGGTGGGTGGATAGCTAGCTAGTTGGTTGGTTGGTTAGTTGGTTGGTTGGTTGGCTGGCTGGCTGGCTGGCTGGCTGGCTGGCTGGGTGGTTGGTTGGTTGGCTGGTTGGTTGGTTGGTTGGTTGGTTGGCAGTTGGGTGGTATGTTGGTTGTGTGGTTGGTCAGTTAGGTAGTTGGTTAGTTGGGTGGGTGGGTAGCTAGCTAGTTGGTTGGTTGGTTGGTTGGTTGGTTATTTGGTTGGTTGGTTGGTTGGTTGGTCAGTTGGGTAGTTGGGTAGTTGGGTGGGTGGGTAGCTAGCTAGTTGGTTGATTGGTTGGGTGAATGGTAAGGTAGGGAATAATTGGGTGGTTGATTGGTTGGTTTTTAGGACAAGGTCTCACTGCAAAACTGGCCTCATCATCACTAGGTTAAATATAGTGGGTTTACTGAATAAGGAAATTCATTCAAAACAAATATGAGGGAAAATTGAGCTATGGATATTTAAGTCAAAAATGCTGATTGTTTCAATAACTAATTGTATACATTTTAAAAGAACAGCATTTCATACTTATAGTTACATTAATTATAATAAATCATTTGTTTTTAATTTTAAGAAGGCCACCTTGTTGAAGCACTAATTCTGGAGTGTGGCTCCCAGTTCCATTCTGACTCTGATTTTGCTCTCTAGGTAATCTTGAGTGAGTGATTCATCCTCTTGTCAGTTCCTTCATTTTTAAACTGAGATAGACAGTAATACTGCACTATGAAGGAGCTCCTTATAATTATCTTGCTCTAAAGAAATATACCCCAGTGTTTACTGAAGACTATAAAATTTTAAACACAGAATTAGTTTTGAAAATATAAGTCCTAAAGGGTTAAAGAGCACTGTGAGACTCTTGCTATCTGTTACTCTCACTCACTGCCTTGTACCTGAAATTTTCTCTTACATTTTTATTAATTGTATTTTACAGAATCTTTTATAAGTTATACAGCTATTACCCATCTTACAGTCATGAAAACTAAGGACAAAAGCAAAGACTTAACTATATACCCTGAGTTCACAGGAAGAACAGATGCCAGCCAGCCTCTAAACTCAACTCTTCCTCCACACCCCATGACTAGCCCTTCGTCATTATAGAAAGCTATTTTTTTTCTGGTATGTATACTAAATTAGACTACAACTAAAATTTGTGCTATTCTTTAAATGTCATCTGAATAGTGTTAATAAGAGGTCAATTTATATTAATATAAATTTTTATTTCAGTAGACAGGTCATTTACTGTAAACTTCTAATGTGAATGTGACCTATGGGAAAATCTAATGACTTGTGTAATGTAGTATGACTTTATCTCTATTGTTCTCACGATAGAGAACTTTAAAAAAAAAAACATTTTGGGAAGACCACCACAATTGTCCCAGAAAGTAAAGATGTTTACTGTCAAATCTGTTGACTTGAATTTGTTTTCCAGAACCCACATAAGTGAAAAGTGAAAACTGATTCCAGCAAGTTGTGCTCTGACTTCCATATCCATACCTTAGCATGTGGACACCCAACATACACACACACACACACACACACACACACACATATACATACATGCAAACACACATGCACATACATACACATACATGTACATGCATGTGCACACAATAATGTTTTTAAAGAAGAAAAATTTTCTACACTTATTTCTTCATTGGAAGGGGAAACATGCATGCTCTGGTATACAGGCAGAGGTCAGAAGACAAATTGCATGAGGCAGTTCTTTCCTTCCTCCATATAGATTTGAGAGTATCAGGCTTGGGGACAAGTTTTTTTGCACACTGAGCCATCTTACATGCTTTTTCTGTGATGACTTTTATCAAAGTCAGTCATGGGAGAGAATAAACAGCTCTTGGTAGCTTAATGCAATATGATGAACCTCTAAAAAATGAGAAAACATAAAAATCATAAGGACCTAGTTATGAGTATAACTTTGCTTCTTTTATTCTATGTATACTAATGTATCACTTGAAAAATAATACTAACAAGAAATGTGACCCTATACCTGTATAATCATGTATTCTGGCCCTGGTAAACTTGAATGTCTATTTGGTGAATTCATTTAGAAGCTCACAATGCAAGGCATTGAAGCAGTTATTCTGACTCTGGGAGGGGAGATGGAGAGCTTCTGTCACTTTCCAAATAGGTGTAGGTGGACGGGCCTTCACAATGCAAACATGGAGAAGAAAAGGGACTACCTTGATGATGGCTAAGCACCATCTAAGCTCACCTAAGGCACAGCACTGCTCCAGGATGTGACATTTGTCTTAAAGAAGCCAGTCTCAGAGAACTCCTCATTACTGATAAAGGAACAGTGAACAGTTGACAGAGTCTTGAAATTATCTTGTCCCTAATACAAGCCTCCAGCTCTTCATTACATGCATCAGAATATGTCCTGAGGAGGAGTTGACAGTCTAGAGTGGCTTTGCTGCCACTCTCCTTGTTGAGGCCATTAGGGCAGGTCAATTCTATGATTAAGGTGATTAAGGTAATCAGGCAGGCTGATTCTGATTCTCAATTCAGTCAGTGCCCCTGGACCTGCTGGTAATCACCAGAATGCACTTTGCAGGAGAATTTCCCCTTATAAGTACTCTCGTGTTTTTTAAAGATGAAAGCTGGAGGAAAGAACCATCTCTGAAAGTTTTCCTGCTCTATAAAGTATTACCTCTATAAATTGTACCCTTGGACAGCAACCCTGACCACCTAGGAAAGAACACGCTTCTGGGGTCAGTGACCTAATATGTACAATATGTACCCTCCCCAAATACTGTGATACATTGCTAAGGAGCATGATGAATTCCTGCTTAAAGTAATCAGGATCGACGTTTTCTGATTCTATATAACCAAAGCCACCTTTTTGAGAAAATAAAATCCAGTAGAGGTTGGACCTCAGCACCCATGCAACACACCAGGTAGGGTGAGGGCTACCTCTGTACCTGTGAAGGTGTCCCTGTGAGTCAGGAGCTTACTGGGGCAAGCATGGCAAGAAAGACAAAGTACTGCTTTCTAGTTTAGGCAAAGTTCTCAGCCTTGAGTTTGTTGACAGATCCTGGATACTCATGAATGAAGTAAACTTCTGATGCGCAAACATTTCCAAAACCCTCAAAAGTATCATCTTCCTCTTGACATTCACTAGCCACAGTGGAAATTCTATTAGAGGAGATTTGGGCAGGAAGTTAAGAGCAGTCACAATAAAAGATTATTTAATCTTCTAAGTAAATTTTCAAACTTACTGATCCTTGAGCTAATCCGATAAAATGTTATAATCTTACCAAGTCACATTTTGGGCAGAGACAGGTGCTGATGGAACTGTTCCACTGAACTTTCAAACAACCACAAGGATTCATTACATGGTCAGCTTGGCTTTGGGAGAAGCTATGACTCATTCTTCCTAGTTCATTTTCTGAATCTGACATCCTCTGTAGAATATGCCATATTTGTAGCTCAGTGGACTCTAGAGGCACACTGACAGTGCAGAGAGAGAGGAAAGAATCTAGATCCTCAACACAGGTGAGGTCCAAAGTAGTAGTATAGTAGCACGTGTCCTTGCTAGGGAGCAGATACATTGATGCCATAATCTGGTTGCCTACTTCTATAACAAAAGCAAATTAATAGGAGAAATGAATATCCTTAATGGATCAATGGTAGACACTTGCCTTTCATATTCAATGCCTGGGAGGGGTTAATTAGCTAATTAATTAATTAAACTTTATGACATGGAAATCTTTAAGTGATTAATTTATTTTAAGTTTGGATTCCTCGAATCATAGATAACCATGTAGATACATGTAAACTATTTGGTAATAAGTGGGGAGATGTAGTGAGGTCTCTCTGTTCTATTCTTACATGTTTAACACACAAGCAAGTGTACTCCAGAAGAGAGAATGTGGGAGTCAGTTCTCTCCATCTACCATGTGGTTTCTGGGGACCATGTGTAGGTCTTCAGGTCTGCAGAAAGTACCTTTACCTGCTGAAACATCTCAGTGGCCCACAAAACAACCACTACCACTACAATAATAATAATAATAATAATAATAATAATAATAATAATAATAATAATGATGATGATGATGATGATGATGATAATAAAACAACTGAGAAGGAAAACCTTAAGGAAAATCCCAAACACACAATCTAAGTAGTTTGAGAGTAAGATAAAGTATTTGATACAAGGCTAGCAAGGTAAATGCCACTAGATGCTTTTGCTCTTCCTTGATGTCTAAAAAATTGATGGATTATATCCACTATCCTCTAGTTATAATGTTAGCATCTGTTCTGAGTCAGATGTTAATATGGTGTGGGCAGCAGGCCCAGTTTTGATCTGATTAAGGAAACTAACTTTGTCTGTTTAGTTCCCAAGGATTAAATGGTTCCTAATTAACTCTTATTCTTTCAGCAAATGTCTATTAAGAATGTGCTCTGAGTTTGATGGCGAGGTTTAATAAAACAGGCAGGTTTTTCCTCCCACGCTGTGGGCAGCACTAAATGCTACAGAAATTAATGGTCAGGTGTATTGTGGGGGAAGTAACATTTAATCTGCTAAGTGAAGGTCAAGTGAGAGTCAGCAGGTCCAGAGAAGACAGGAAGTAGAGGGGGCAGCAGCCAAGGGAGGAGTGCAGCTGGGGACCATCACCAAGGAAGGAGCGCAGCTGGCAGAGTGATGGCTCTGTTAGCGCTCACAAGGGAAGAAAAATACTTCAGCAAGCTAAAGCATTAAAAATAAATAAATAAATAAATAAATCTCATTATGATCAAGATCTGAGGCAACCAAGAAGACGGAATTAAGGAATTTGAATTATCAAGACCACGAGATCCATCAAAGATTTTAATCTGCAAAGGAATGTAACCAGATGTGATGCCCTTTTGATATACCAATTGCTGTTAGAAGAACAAGTTCACGACTACTAGCTAGACCCAGAAACCAGTTCAAACCTGTTCTTCCCAGTAAAAGAGGTGAAGATGATTGATAATTACAATAGTCCACATGGCAAGAGAGCACCACGGGGAAAAAGAGGGCAGATGCCATGCCCCGGACTAGGCAGGTGAAAGTACTGCACATGTCATTGTATATGGAGTGAATGGAGAATGGAAAGTCCAGCTCCCCTTGCCAAATATCAGGAGGTCATCTGACTGATTTACTGAGGCAGTGGCCATTCATCATGAAATTTAGATGGGAACCCAATGGCTCCTGGAAGATACCTACAGATAGCCTTTGATCTGAACCTTGGTTTCATGGGCAGCAGCAGACCTAGTGAGACCATAGGTCCTGCTTATCTCATTTTGGTTTTTTGTTTTTGGTTTTGTTTTTGTTTTCAGATAATTCTTGAAACAACGAAATATTAGATGTAGGGAAACCCTGCATGTTTGAATCAATATCAGCTTTCTCTTTCTCTAGAACATCTATCTGTCTCTTAAATTGTGTTTTCCTTTTTGGGAGAACAGAAGCAAGCAGCGAAGGGATTGGGGGTGGGGGCGACTAAGCGCGCATCCAGCAGGAAGCCATACCTTATGTGGAGTACAACCTTCTTTAGGAACACTGAGCCCCCTAACTAAACTGAGTCTTTTCCTTGCCCTACATGGCCTTTCTGTTAATTGTCTGTTCAGGTTGGCATCATGCTTGTTGGGCTTGAATTTTCCAAAGAAATTTGCTCAGTCCTAGTGCATATTGACTCTCTGCATAGAATTCTAGACACCTAACAATGACTTTTGCTTACAGGTTTGAAATGTGTTGTAATTCAGAGAGAAAACAAAATCAAAATTTGTTCTACTGGTCGTACAACAATCCAAACATTTAATTTTAAAATTCTTTGGGAAACATAAAATTTTAGCCAATGGCAGGAGAGGCTAACACTGTGTCTGCATTCTGAGTTGTCATTAACCTCTTGCGGTGCTGGAAACCGAGCCGGGGGCTTTGTATGTGTTCAGCTAGTGCTGTGTCACTTAGGTGACATTTCAGCCCCACACTTTACATTCTGAAAGCATTGGACTGAGCTATTTACTTACTTAATTTTTTGATTTAAGTTTTATTGCATTATGATAAGAAAAGTTACATGATTTCAATTTATCTGAATTTGTTAACATTTAAAAACATATTTTAAGTAAATAGAATTAAATCACATTCTTCTTTCCCTGTTGTACCCCAACTCCTCCCAGAGAATCCCCTTCAATAACTAAAATACCTTTTTTGTCATATTCTTTAAATTTTATAAAATACTATAACAATAAAAATGAATATTATAAAAGTTGTTTGATATAAAACAACAATCAATTTAATAGTCTTATGTGGATGCTTGTCTACAGACATACTGAAAATACATACATTTTTCTCAGTATAAATTTTAAATAACTTCAAACATATTAACTCTATATTTCAAAATAATACATCACTACTAGTATTTTCTTAAATGAGCATAAATATATAAAGTCTTTTTGTTTGTTTGTTTGTTTTGTATTTAGCAGAGCTTAAAATCTTGGCTCTTACTGTGGTACAAGCCCAAAATAAGAACAATTTTTAGACATTGGATTTAGACTGTATTTCAATGACCCTCACATCACCAAAGGATTTTACCTCCATCTTAACTAAGCTGAGAGTTGACAGTTCTGCTGCACTAAGGAATGAATTGTAGGCACAATTTTTGGATACAGACTTCCTGCTATGGTCAAAGCTATTTGACTTGAGTGAGTGACTTTATTCCCAGCCCATAAAGAACAGGTTACATTCATTTAAAAAATGGTGTGTGTATTAAGATGGTCTATCCATAAAGTCATTCACCAACTGAGCTATTTATTTTTAAGTGTATGATGATTCTGCTTGGTAGGTAGTTAGTGTGTTGCTCAGAGTGATAAAGGAGTAGTACATCTAACTGAATTAGCTAATTTCTGTATAAATTATGTCATTTAGAGGACACACACATGTGTATGAGTGTATACACACACACAAACACACACACACACACACACACACACACACACCTACAAAATAAATCATCTCAACTCTGATTTTGTTTGGTTTGGATTGGTTTTAATTTTTTTCCCATTGAGCTGACTAATAGGTTGGCTTACCAAAAGTTATAAATCTAAAGCAACATTTCATACACTCCAAACATAATGGCCCCAGTATACTGAATTTCAAGTTTTAAAACTTTCCACCCATCAAAGGTGGTTTTTCATGGAGCAAATACTGAGTTCATAATACAGTGCAGTTCAAAGCTGGGCATTTTTGATGTCACCAGTCTTATGTAGCTGATTAGACAGATTCCACTCCTGAGAACACATACTAAAGACATTTCCAGTGACAGCGATTGCCTTAAACTCCTGAAAGCCTTCAGAATGTAAAATGTGTAATCTCCAACCCATGGTTAAAACAATTATCAATTAAGACTCAAGGAAACTACACTTAACACTCTTTTCTGTAGAGAGCTTGAAAATCACATATCCATTCATAATTTCTTATATCCTAAGAATCTACTGGTCATTGTCAACCCTTTTGAACTTTAAAGAGTCTTGTTCATTTAACCCTTGCAAAAACCTTTCTGTGACTTTAACAGCACGAGAATCATGACAGCCCTCAATATAGAGTGTCTAAGCTGATGAAGCATGACACATTTTGGGGGACATTTTCCCCAGAACTTTGATCATTTCCCCCTCTTTGACGTCGATTTGAAATCAGAATTGTACCCCAATTACAGACCCAAGAGTTTCAAAATGTTCTCTATAGTTTGTTAGAAGAAAAAAAGAAAAAAACAAGGAAGGAGAGCAAGAGACAGAGGCAGAGAGATAGGGAGGGAAGGAGAGGGAGAAAGAGAGAGAGATACAGAGAGAGAAATAAAAGGGAAGGAGAGAGAGCTTGAATTCTCTGTCATAAAAGGCTTTTGGTTGGCTAGGCTTTACAATGTATCTCGGGGATCTGTTCTCATTGACTGGAAATGCTTGTCATTGGTTCTGTTCCACCTTCATCAGTTTATCTTCATCTTTTCTTCATCTTTATTTACAACCTATATGCCCAAAGCACACAGTGCACTCTGCATCCTTCTAATTAGCAAGGATTCTTTGTAAGGTGGTGATTTTTCCCTTCCAGGACCTTCTCATCTCACCTTCGGATCAAAGTCACCTTGTCCCCATTTCTAAGGATCTTTTATGGAACTCGATATCTAATCTGTGCAATAAGGTTTTTTCCTTATTAATGCATTAGAGGGAAAAAACTTTAAATATTAGTTTTCAATTTTTTTATTTCATCACCTTAATCCAAAACAGTGACTCTCTAGCTATGACAGAAGAAGAGATTCTGTGAGTCAGACTCACAGGTTTGGCTCCTCGGTTCATGTCTTCCAGTTAATACTTCATTTTATGACTGATTTCACTCTCACACTTCATAAAATTACAAGGCTTTAGAGCTGGAAAGGATTTGGAGATAAGTCGATGCTCTCATTTTAAAGATTAAGAACCAGGAGCACATGAGATTTCAGAGAAGAGTCACAGCAACAGGGTGAGAAGGCAGAACTCCTGACTCTAAGTCAAGCACTGATCGGTCCCCTTATCGCATAGATACTCTGAAAATGAACTTTCCAGAAAAAAAATATAGTTTCTTACTAATTCTTCTTCTACTTCTACTTCTTCTTCTTCTTCTTCTTCTTCTTCTTCTTCTTCTTCTTCTTCTTCTTCTTCTTCTTCTTCTTCTTCTTCTTCTTCTTCTTCTTCCTCTTCTTCTCCTCCTCCTCCTCTTCTTTCTCCTTCTCCTCCACCTCTTCCTCCCCCTCCTCTACTTTTTCCTCCCCCTCTTCCCCTTCTCCCTTCTCCCCACCACTCTCACCCTCTTCCCCCACTCCTCCTTCTACCTGTTATTTCCAGTCAGATGGAGAGATGATATTGGAGAGAATATTTCTAAACATCTATAAATAATATCTTTGGCTTGAAAGAAAAATAACAGTGTTAAAATAAACTATGTGCATCTCAACCTGGGGATATTAAAAGTCTATTACTTGTATGACATAAATTATAAGTAATAATGTGAAATATAATTGCAGGTAACAGTTTTATCCTTGGCTTTTCAGTAATTCTCAGAGATGAAAAATTCTCAGATGGGAGGTGGGCATCCAGGAAAACCTGGAAGAGGCAGGCTCTAAGTTTTACCTAAAATAGATGAAGATGTTGGCTATTTGTTCTTTCAAATTTTTATTTCTAATTATGAGATATTTCAAACAAATAAAAAAGCACAAAAAATATAGCCATTACATAGCCACCATATTCAAACATATTATTTCATCATATTTGCTCAATATACAACTTGGTTATTTAAAATTTGAAAGGAATGAAATACCCAGACGTGAGTTAAGTTCCATAAGCATGCTTTACCACCTCTCTCCTACCCTGGCAAGTTCCCAATCAAATATACCTTGCTTTTTTAACCTTTGCCATTTTAACACACATGCATGTGTCAATAAATAGGTATGCTACTATTTGGTGTGTTCTTTCTAATTCTATGTGGAACTTTTGCCCTTCCACATTAGCATGTCTACTGATATTGCCACTATTCTGGTACTGGTTTTGCAGCCAATTCTGAGTCACTGATTCACTGGAGACTTCTTGGTCCTCTAATCTTACAGTCTTCCTGCATCCTCTCCCTAAATGTTCCCTGAGCCATATATGCAAGAGATGTGATTTTGATTTATTCACTGGGGCCAGAAAGGTACACTTGTCTGTGGATATAAGGATAAGTTTTAGAATATAGTTAGGAATTATGTTGGTCTAGCAAAAGAACAGTGTTACATCCCCTTTTCACTTCAGTCATCCACTGGACTCCTGGCAGCCTCTGTTTGGGGGCTAACACCTGGGAGCTAAGACA
>NW_022196903.1:912076-943174 GCF_008632895.1 Mastomys coucha
CATCTGGGTTGTTTCCAGGTTCTGGCTATTATAAATAAGGCTGCTATGAACATGGTGGAGCATGTGAAGAAAATGTCTAGGTTAGAGCTAGTTGGAATTATTTGAGTCCTGTGTCTAAAGTGTGCAGTATCTTGAGCAAATCTTGAGCAATAGGGGCTGATCTTCAAACTCTGATAGGAAACCAAGAGCTATATCAATGATCTATATTATTTGAGAAGTCACTTGGAAGACCATGACTAACCATCGGAATGAAGAATTCTCATGTCTAGTACTGGGGTTTTTGTACTTCTTATTTTCAGTTCTTGCTTAAGGAATATCTCTACCTAAATATGTATAATGCCATTGCACCTTCTTTACTGAAAACTATTTGTTCACGTTTGTCATTTAATCCATGTGCATGAGTTTTTAATCCGTGGTGTGAAGTGGGGGTCTACTTCCCTTTCCTTTATGTATAGCCATGTTTTATAGCACTGTCTGCTCACCACTCCAGTTTTCCTCATGGATTTATAAGTTCACTGTAAATAGTAACTTCCCACATTGTGAGTCCTCTGTATTCTTCCCCATTATCTCTTTCTCTCCTCATAGTAATAGTTCTGCTTGATTTTGTCAGTTTACCCTTCCTGGGGCTAGTAGCCCTCCTTCTTTTGGCTACCCTTTTTCTATACTCTCTATTTCTTTCCATAAAAATAATTTAGAAAATTCTCAGCCCATTTTAATTCTGTGTAACCCTTTGGGGTTAGCTTACAAGGGTCTATAAACAGAATTTTCTTATAAACTAATTACAGAATTGTTGCTCTTTACAAGTTCAGTCTTTGCTAGCCATGATGATGCACAGCTTTCATCTCTCCACTCAGGAGAAAGATGCTCACAGATCTTTGTAAGTTTGAGACCAGCTTGGTCTGCATAGCTTGGTCTGGATAACTAGCGCTACCTTGTAGTACCCTGTAGCGAAATCTTGAATTATTTGCATATCTTCTTTCTCTATTAAAATCCTTTTGGGTACTTTATTATAATTTCACAGTTGTTCTAATAAAGACATTTTAATTTTTTGTTAAATTTATCATAAGTTACATTTACTACATTTTACAGAAATACAAAAATATACTACTGATTTTGAATGTTGCTGTTAGATCTAAAAAAGGCTCATCAGCTATTAGCAGTAGTTATGCTAGTACTTTATGAATTTTCTAAATTTTCCATGTTGACAATAATAATAATTATTTTCTTGTTTCTTTCTGATCTTTTCTTACTTAAAATAATTTGTCTTGCTGCATTGATTAAAATCTTGGTACAGTAGTTTAAAAAAAAGTAACAACTTCACATATCATTTTAAAAGGACTTGAATGTGGAACATCTAAAGTTTCCCCATTAAGTATAATATTTTCTCTAAACCCTCAGTTAACATTCTATATTAGATCAAAGAATTTTCCATTTCTTTTTATTTCAACTTGAATTTATAAGTTACTTTGTTTCTTGTCCTGAATGGGTACTGAATTTTATCAAGTAGGTTTTCTGAATCTGTTGAGATAATTATGTTTTTCATCTTCAATCTGCTCATATGGTGAATAAAATTAATAAATTTGTCTAATGTTTAATCATCTTGACATTTCCAAATGAATTCCACTTGATCACACTATATATTTTAATACATTCTTGGATCTGCTTTGTTAATATTTTATCTGTGATCTTGCATCATTTTTGTGAATGAAATTAGGCAGCAGGCTTTCCTCTGTGGTCCCACAGTTCTGAAAACTTCAGTTGTACATTCTTAGTATCTGCAAGGAATCAGCGATAGAGACTTCCCTTCAGTGGTCTGGACCATCTTATATCAAAAAGGAACTGTGGGGTCATCACCGAGCAGCACTCACCCCTGGCTTCTGTTGCCTCACAGAAAGTTTGTCAGACTTTAACTTTACCTTCTGGTTAAATTTCTTTCTATATGTATTTTCATCAATTTTTAAAATAAATTTAACATATATTGCAGTATAATTTCTGCACACACACATACACATGCAAACACACACCATTCTCAATTGTGACCTTTGATTCTTAATATAACTTACCTATGTTCTTTCTCTTTTTACAAGAATCTCACTAGAAATTGTACTGTCTTAAAGAGCCAGCGTTAGGTTTTACTGACATTTCGGCTTTCTTTTTCCTGATTGGATCAAATGTTATGCATTTCCTTCACATTCTCTTCTTTCTACTTTCTTTCGATTCATTACCTGTTAATGTATAGACTCAGTTACTACTGAGGCTGTGGTCAGAGAGCAGTCTAGACTCAGTTACTACTGAGGCTGTGGTCAGAGAGCAGTCTAGACTCAGTTACTACTGAGGCCGTGGTCAGAGAGCAGTCTAGACTCAGTTACTACTGAAGCTGTGGTCAGAGAGCAGTCTCAGCTGGGTCTCTTTGCCTGCTTAGACCCAGAACACTTCTTTGCCACCTCCACCCACACACTCACACATAAACAAGAGTTCTTAAATCCCAAGCATCCCTCCATGGACTAATGTGATTTCCCTGGGACAGAGTTCACTTCTCTTCCTTATTATTCACTATTCCAAATCTCCCTTCAGTTGAAATGCAAGAAAATAATTTTATTTATTCCTTTAGGTTCTGATATTCAATGAGTTCATCATGGTTACTAATACATTTTTCTGTTCTCTAAGTGTTTATAAAGAGAGGATATTTCCATTATTCTAGCTTATCATTTTGGTGGAACAAGGAGTTTAGGGTTTTTTTTTGGGGGGGGGCAGAGGGAGGTTGTTGTTTTGTTTTTCTGTTTCTTTTCCTTACCTTAGATGTTTCCGTGGACTAAATATTAGGTAAATAAACCTCTATTCTCTTGGATGAGTCAACTAATAATGATTTTATAGAAGGCACAGGTGCAAGGGCCTCTGCCTATCCTACGCTGTAACTGGGTTACAGATCAGACGTCGAGGACTTCAGAGCTAGGGAATCCAGGTCCCCACATCATGCATTTCTTCAAGAGTACACTCAGAAGAGAGAGATACGATTGTTTCTCAAGGCCTTTTGTTTGTTGGTCTGTCTGTAGGCTTTTCTACTGTTCAGTAGCTCCTATTTCCAATAGGAGCCTGCTCATTCAAGGAGTGTAAGCAAATCCTTAAGGGAAAATATATATCTCTGCATTCGAGTTAGGGCAGAAGGACTGTGAACCACTTTGGAAGGCGGGTTCCAAGCATGAAGATGCGATTCAATGTCGCCTGAGGACAGAGAGCAAGCAGGCTCTCACAGTTCTGCACAGTCTCTCCCCACACTGGCAGAGCGCCCGTGTCCCTGGGATCTGCAGAGCGTGGCCAGCCAAATGAAAAAGGAAGTTTGCAATTAATTAAAAATAAATGAAAACAAAATCTTCCCCCAGCGGCTTGCTTCTCATCTCAGTTGTAATCCACAGTCAACATGGGGCAGCCACGTGGGCATTTACCAAATGGAAAAGGTATGGGACTGTGTCGAAGAGCCCACAGACTGTCGCTCTGGACCACACTAATAATTCTTTTAAATCCTCTCATTCCACCTAGTCGGGAGACTCGACAGCGTTTTAAATCTGAGTGACCCATATAAATTACCTTTCTACTCATCCGGCTGTGAAATTAACAGTCTAGGAAGACAGGTCCTGTCAAGCTTGCGTCTCTGAGCTGATGGGGGCTCCAGAATACTTGCAGGTAAAAAAAAAAGGAAAGACACCTCCACTGGTGAGAAAACTGGAAAACTGGGCTTCTACTATCCCAGCCGACTTTGACTTAAGAGCCTGGGTCTGTCTCACCCAGCATCCCCATCTCAGTGAAGGGTGTTCACTGAGAGACATGCTCTGGATGACACAATCTGTTGAGTAAGACAAATGGCAGTGGTCCTGGAACTCCTAGCAAGGAGGTTCGAGAGGGTGGACAGACAAGTCCCTCCAATTCAAAGTGTAAAACCACACATTAATTCCCCCATCCTTAGTGATACCTGAACTCACTAGTTTCTTTGAATAAACATTTAAACTTTCTTCGTCAATGTTCTCTAAAAATTGAAATACTGCTTTAAGTATATAGTAGTCTCATAATAAAGCTGCATTAGTGAATGACATTCAACATGTCATACTATTTGATGAAAGATAACAGAGGGAGAAAAACCACCTGTGTTCTCCACTGCAAATGAATATGCAAGCATACACATGTATGCATACAGAAATCAGATGATGGTAAGGACAACTGTTACTATGTTTTCTGGGGACTACTGTGTTTGAGTTGGGCAAATGCCAGTATAAGAGTGAGTGGACAGTGGTGGCGCACACATGTCTTTAAACCCAGAGCTTGGGAGGCAGAGGCAGGCAGATTTCTGAGTTTGAGGCCAGCCTGGTCTACAGAGTGAGTTCCAGGACAGCCAGGGCTACACAGAGAAACTCTGTCTCAAAAAAACAAAACAAAACAAGACAAAAAGAGTGAGTAGACCCTCAGAATGTTGACTGCATTAAGTGTCAATACACCAGAGAGGCACAAAGAAGGCTCTCAAGTGTTGCTACTACCTACCATTTTGTTAATATTGTTGGTATGAAGAATCACACTGGTGTCCTTGTTTTTGTTTTGTTTTTTTTTTTGTTTTTGTTTTGTTGTTGTTGTTGTTCTACAGTTTGTAGCTCAGAGAGGTCACATCGAAGACTACTGCATTTGAAACAACAACACTGCAACTTTAATCAAGGTCTGACTCTATAGTGATCCAACATCATTTTTGATTTGTTTTTTTCAGTTAGTCTTTATTTTTTAACTAATTTCTTTGATAATGAAAATGGAAGTTGAATGTTTTTACTGGGTTTTATTGGATACAAAGACCCCAAACTCAATTATATCTTACCCATTGTCCACAGAAAGCAGATTCAAACAATCAAAATCCACCATTGCCCCCCTTTCTATTCCAAACTCCTCATTTCTACAAAGGAAACAAAACCATCCTATGATGATTTGTTCTGCAAACCTTGAGATCATGGTCCCTACCCTGGCAGCAAAAGCCTCAGGCTCAAAGAGTTACTTGCAAATGGACTTCAGTGGCAAAGGTGGGGCTATAAACAGTACACACAGACACCCAAATCAATGTACTTTATTTTGTAGCCACACTTAAGAAAGCATTTTCGAGATAAGGAAATTGTTTTCTTCATCTTTCATCTGGCTCAATGATCCTCAATTCAGAATACTCTAGAAAAAAAAATGCAAGACTTGAAATGCTGTCTTCCCTCTCATAACATCCAGTTTGTTTGTAGCTGAAACTTTCTTCTACCATGAAGGAGAAAATCAAGGCTATTAATAAAAATTGCTTATAACTTTTCCTACAGGAAGAAAGCAACATATTAAACAACTACATTTTGTCCTTTCTACTCCAACAATGAAAGTTTGAAAAAGTCTCTGTTGATAATTTACTCGGGTTTTTACTTTACTAGAGAGCTTGATTTGTAATACATATATAATATATACATGAATATATGTAATATATATGTTTATATACAATATATAGAATATAGGTAAATTTTAGAAGATGAATTATGTTCTAATAATCTGTATTATAGAAAATTAAGGACAATAAGTAATACATTTGATACATAAAGAGGGCTTGAATGGAATGCATATATTACAAGTTAGAAACAAATTGCTTTTGTAGGAAGTGAAACTAAAAATAACATTTTTAAAAAATAAGGAGTGCTAGTAGTATAATCCTGTAATCTCAGCAATTAGGAAATCTAAGACAGGAGGATCATAAGTTCAAAGTCTGTCTGGACACACACACATACACACATGCACATGTTTAGTTTTATATACATACATATAGAGAGGGGGGGTAGGAAGGGAGGGAGGAAGAGGGAGACAGAGAGGGATAGAGAGTAAAAAAAGAGGGCTAGTGATTTAATTCAGTCAATGGAGTGCTTATTTAGTACATAGAAGATCCTGGAGTCAATTCCCAATACCCCAAAGTATGAAGCGATATGTAAAATAATTAAAAATCTCTAAAGTAACTTCTCCTATGTAGCTACAATAATTAAATATTGACATATGAAGAAATTTTAAGCCTTTGTTTAAAATATAACTAAAATTATCTATTTTTATTTGAGTTTCTTTTAAAAGGCTTAGAAACAAGCATTTGAACTCCTGATTCTATTTTCTCTGTATCCCAAATCCATTCCTCTTTACTCAATTTCCAGAAGCTGGAAGTCTGCAAAATGTATTGCTGCTTTACCAGTTGAATCCTGTTTGGTTTTTACCAATAGGAGGCACTGAAGAATGGAGAAAAGAAAAGAGAAGCCTCCATCATTTCTGACTCATGTTGGGCATCCCTCTGACTTTGGGGGAGAGGCATTCTTAAAATTACTGTAACCATTCTTCCCTAGGGATCAGACCATGGTCAAGGAATCCCCAGCTCAGTAGAGGCCTTCCTCCAAGCTGTCTCAGGAGGAGGATCCTCTCCAAGTTATCTGAATTCCAGTCTCACAGAGGGACTAACATGAAACCAATCCAACACTTGTCTCTAAAACTCTACTGGCTAAGTCCTGTATCCCCAGGGCTGAAGTGATGGCACTCTTTATGTGTTGCTTCAGTATTTGCTTCTTCCTCCCTCCCTCCCTGCCTCCCTCATCCCCTCCTCCCCTCCTTCCCTCCCTCCCTCCCTCTCTTCCTTCCTTCCTTCTTTCCTTCCTTCCTTCCTTCCTCCCTTCCTTCCTTCCTCCCTTCCTTCCTTCCACCCTCCAGTTTCATTAGATAACCAATTCCTACATTCAATAATACCTATTGTATCCATGTTTTCTGATCATACCTTCATATAGAATTAAAAATGAGAACATGCAAGAGAAATATGTGGAATTGCTAGCCCAGAAGAAAGATGTAGCAATGAGGAATACTAAAGCAGTATCATGAGCATTATCTTGAGCCAGGTAAGAAAATGAGGGAATTTAGAGGCAAATACAGTTGCCTTCAGTATGTGAAGGGCTGTCACCTGCAGCATAACTAGAATTACACAAAGTACCAAGGTTTTACAGCCAAGCACATAATGAGACAACACAACAAAGCAGAACTTCCTTTGCCACAGCAAAGAAACTTCTGACTGCCAAATGCTTGACGAGAGATTGTAGAGAAAAATCAATTGCATATTCTCAAAATGCTAATATTCAGTGCTTCTACCCACAGTTGGAAATAAATTGAAAGGTAAAGAAAGGATGTATCCAGGGGCATAGCAGATGACAAGGTTAGTCTGATAGGCCAAAAGCAACCGGAGACCAATTAGATTGCCTGCAGGATCAAATTGATTACCCAAATATTGATCTCTAAGATGTCTGGGAAAATGACACAAGTGATCATTGACTAACGTGCAGCTTCCCGTCAGATACACCAAAGGCACAGTGAAAGGCAAGGTGCTGTTTTAAGAATCTAATAATGCGAAGCTGTAGCACCAATTGTTTTCTCTCTTCTTGCTGCAGTATAGTAGAGTGCTCTAGGGGAGGTGCACTGACTTACATGTAATACAAAAGACTGGAAAGGAAGCTAGACTCTTCAAAAACCAGTTCTTCCAATATTATAATCCCAAGCTTCACTGACATTATCATGATCAGTATTCCATTGTATGGACTTGGGATGTCTAAGGGTAATTCAGTCTCTTGCCAAGTTTATAATACAACAGCAAAGTCAGAATGGAATCCCAGGGTCTCCAAACTGGAACTTTTACAAGTTCTATGACACAGGTTAACCGTTTCTTTGAGACGAGATTAGTTAAAATTCCCAAATACAGCAAAGTCCCAAACTGAGAAATGTGTCAGCACAAGTAATGGATCTTCCTCTCCATTCCCTGTCCCCTTTCTCCCACGCCCTTAAGGTCATCTAGTATGACACTCACTGGAAATGGCTCTGGTGCATCTGAGAACATTTGCATTCAACTATAAGCAACATTGCTGCTCCCTCAAAGCCTCTTGGGATGTGTTCCTCTTCACATTCGGCCAGAAATTACTAGAGAAGAGAAAGACAACCAAACAGTACAAGAGCTCTCAAGTTTAGCTCACACCCAAGACCCTAAGGAAAGATTTCTGGAATATTTCATCCTGTTTTTTCTGCCAAAGCAGCATTTACAAGTGCAAATAGAACAAGATCCGTCCCAAGAATCCATATTAGAATCTGAAGCTGAACAGCTGTTTCCTAATGCACTCTGTGATGAAGAGGCCTTCTAGCTTGTTTGTGTTCTTCAGAGAGCAGACTCTGCTGTATCTCTGTGATTGCTGTGGCATATGAGAGCTCTTCACATTAAAAAATGGAAAAGTTAGTGTGTATGTTGGGGGTGGAGAGAGCATTCATGAGTTCCAAGCAAACATGTGGAGGTCAGAAGACAGCTCTCTGGAGCTGATTTCTCCTTCTACCATGGTCCATGGGATTGAACTCAGGTTTTCACATTCACAATGCAAGTAGGAAAGCACGTTTACCCATTGAATCATCACAGCAGCCCAGGGTGCGTCCCTGTCCGTGGATTGTTCTTAAACAGTTACTATCAAATTTTACTTTCCCTTAAGCTTGCTCAGATAACAGTAAATGCAAATTTGTGGAGGACTGTAGTCAAGCTTCTAGGTGTCTATTTAAACACGGGGAACAGCAAAGCAAAATCACTGAACTCACCCTCCACCCAGTTCTGAGAACATAGATAGTAAGTTGCATTTCTTCGTTTTGGCAAAACTTGTGTTCATCCAGTGAATTCAAAGAAAATTACTGCTTTTCCTAAAAGTTCTTAACAAAATATTAAATGAGAAATCAAAAGGATTCAATATTCTGTGAACAGCCATATGTCCATAAATCCAAAGCTGATGCCATACCAAGACAGCAGTTAAAACTGATCATTCATTTAATAGAGATACAGTAAAGACAATCATGAATACAAGCCTATTACTAATTAAAAAAAAAAACTAGTATAAACCACAGTATTTTATTCTCATGGTAGTGCTGAGCTTAAGGTCAGAACTAAGTAGCATTCCAGACTTTCCACCTTTGATAAGTGACACATTAACAGGCAGACTGGAATATGACAACGTTATACTCCTTCTATGGTGCCATCATGTACAAAGACTACCCCATGGTACTGGCCACTCTGACCCTGCAGGGCAGAACAGAATTTTTACTTTCTTTCTTGTGAATCTTTTCAGCCTTCAGTCATAGTCAGACTCCACTGCTGCCAATAATTCTTCTAATTATACACCAGCTGTGCTTTCTCTACCCCCCTGAGTCTTTCACATATATTTTTTGTATGTTGGCAATTTCCCTGTCACAGACAAATCCCCACTCTAAGGAGGGATGGCATTTCTGTCATTGTTCCACGGCTGAGTTTACCGAGACAGAGTCAAACTCAACCTGCTTACTGCTTGAATGATTGGTTGAAGGCTTGATTCAAAGTCATTGAGTACCCCCACAATCCTCCTCGTAGTAGGAGGAGCCTAGGGTTTTGTTTTGTCTATCAGGCATTCCAATTTAGCAGTTTTGCACGACCATTTCCTTGAATGGCATGTGCAGGTCAACCCAGGGATGGTATCCAAATAGTTAAAATTATTATATGGGAGATCTCAACTAATCAGAATGATGCAGGATACCAGAGGCTATCTAAAGGTCAAGCATTAGTCTTCTAGTTGATGGAGCAATGATGGTGTTGAAAATCATAGGAGGTCATTGTTAGGGTGAAGTAAATCAGGGCACAGTTTCTCTATCAACTCCTTCTAACCGAAGTATTTAGTAGTTTAATAACTAATATGTGAGGGTAGACTGTGCAGAGTGTTAATTACTAGTGCCAGCATGGGCTCCTAACCTTCAAATCCAGTCATTGCCAACAAGAAAAACTCATTCGTTCCCTAGGCATGTTGTAAAGAAGATTGTGTCCCTACTCTATTGTATAGACATTTTTAAATACAGGAAGACTCTGTTTCTTCTCCCAACCTTGGGTAATCAGGATTCATCTATATTTTAGAAACAATGGAACAAAAACTAACAAGAACATTGTTTCTAAACTGAAGCATAAAGTAACTTATATTATGATTACTTCACAGCACCTGAGTTTCAAATAGTGGTATTTGTCACTTCTTAGGCTTTCTTTGACATGCTAACATTATTATGAATACTTCTTATTGATTTATATTCCACTTAGTCCCAAGAAAAATACTTAAAGAAAACTAGAAAAAGATACAATCCAATAATATAAAATACATTGCCCGTAAGTGATTCGAATTTGATGAAGTGAAAGAAATAAAGGTAGAGTCGGGAGTGATGTTAGTGTACATAAAATCCTTTCTGTTAAGCCTGATGAATTTGGAATAAGTGAACTATGGATTTAGGCTATCATCTTTCTAGCAGATGAAATGCTGAGGGAAACAAATATCCGCTATAAAATATTCAGAAACCAGCGGTACAAACAAGCCAACTGTTCACAGAAACCAACTGACTCATTCTCGTGGGACTATCAACAGAAAGAGAATCTGCTTAAAGCAAAATTCTTCTACATGTTTCATTTTTCAATCAGAAATTTGATGTAAAAAGGCAGTAAGGGGAAAACAAACTCTATCCGAGTTTCTGCTTGCACTAAACTCCATTTATCCAAGCCTCTCTTCTACCAGAGAGTTCCAGGAGATGTAAACTCATCTTGGGGTGTGAGGTTAGTCTTGTCCAGACATTCTACCCCGTTGATTAGCTGGGTTGATTTATCTGATCTGGCCAGCTGTGTAGGTGTCCCTATCTCCCATCTCCACTCCATGGGCACCCATCCTAAAGCTGCATACCTGGTCAAAAACATCTGCTCTCTGTTCAAGGGTGCAGGAGTACCCTGTTCACCCCTACTAAAGCCTCAAAACAAACTCTCAAGCTCAGTAAATGTTTAACCTTGAAATTTAGAATACTAGGTATGATTGTCAGAGTATTACTGATGTAACGACATAACCAAAGATCCCACATAAGGAAGGAAAGCGTGTTTTGGCTCACAGTGTCAGAGGTGTCAGCACATGGCAAGCTGCCCTCTGATTTGGGATCTGTAGCAAAGCAAGACATGATGGAAGAAATGAAGCAAAGCCACTCACCTCATGGTTACTGGGAAGCAAAGCCATGGGGACCAGGAAGGAATGGACTAGAGTGTCAATATATCCTTCAATGACATGCCCTCATGGACCTAGCTTTCTCTGGCATCCATCTAAAGTTTCCACCATTTCTCAGTAGTACCATCATCTGAGGACCTTCAGTGTACTAGCCTTTGATGACACTGAAGATCCAACACCATAAAGCTGAGTTATACAATCTGACCAAAACGTCCTCATTAGAGGTAGGTAATCCCTAACAACTGTCAGAATCTAAATGAGATAAGCATGCATTTACATGTAATGTGTTTGATGCTTGGATTACTTAAAAGAAAAAAAATTTTCAAAATGTGAAGGCCAAACTTAAACCTTGCAAACATGCCATAGCATCAGCTATCTCAGACCTGAAATCCCATTTCGAACAATTATGTGTAAGTACATTTAATTTGAAATTCAATTTAGGCACTCTTAACTCTATATAATTCCACCTCTACAGTTCCGTTTTTAGTATACATTTGGGACATGTTCCTTTGTGTTTCTAGGGGGAAAGAAATATGTTTTTTTTATATTTTTGATAATTTGATATAATCTCCTTTAGTGATTCAGAGTCAATATGCATTTCAGAGGCATTTACTAAAAATATGTACTAATAAGAAAAAGTTGCTCCTTTCCCTGATTAGTTTCTCAGAAGAAATAAGAGGATGAGATTTTCTCCAATTGTTTGTTTCTCACTCTCTTTCCCTGCTGTCAGGAAACACATGACATGAACCTACTCAAGGAGGTTTATAGAGTTCAGCACAGCATGGTAGCAAGTGACTCCCTGGCAGGAGAAACAAGGAGTGCCTTGTTCTAATCTCTGCAGAACAGACAGCAGAGAGCACTCAGCCAGACTCTGGGCTGCGCTATAGCAAGTAAGGCAGGTTCCCCTCCTCTGGTAAAGTCCTGTTTCCTAAAGGTCCTCCCAGCAGCCACCAGCCATGAGCTCAGGGGTGACAGGGCACATCTGTACCATACGTGAAGACGGTACAGAATGCAATCCTTTGAGTGGGGCTGGAAAAGACTTGAGTGTGCAGCATCACCATCATCACACCTCAAGACCACAGCATCCGCAACCATCCAGAGTCTGGCATGGCCATGAAAGAAGAAATTCCACAAATGTAAAGCAACAGTAAGGAAGACAGCAAGCATGTTATCTATTTTAGTAACTTTGTTGTCAGTCCGCCACATAGTCATGTCTTCTCTAACTCCATGGATTCTGTACAGGAACTTTACTAACACACGATAAGTTTGAATTAGTTGGTTCTTTACAATTTTTAATATTTAGATCATATAATAAACCTCTTGTTTGAATCTCTTTGAAAATGCAAAAATGTCTTGAGGAAGTACACAAAACAATTGAGTGTAGGGAAGTCTGTTTTTAACATATCTAAGTCACCAATCAGACTTCCTTTAATAAGCCCATGAGCCAAATTCCCCCTGGCTCATTAATCCTGGAGCAGAAAGTCAACCACAAAGGGAGAGATGCTTAATGTATTTAAAATGTTGAATACTCTTGCAGCTCTTTCTCATGTAAAATTATATTTAAATTCGCTGTAGGAGAACAATTTTTTACTAGCTTCGAGTGTTTCCCCATCAGCACTGGTACCTTATATGAGTCCATAGAAACCCTTCCTAATCAATAATAAAGAAGAGAAATGGAAAGGAAAGGGGGAGGGAGAGGGAAAGGAGGAGGGAGGAAGAGAGAAACATAGGGCAGGAGGGAAAACTGATATGTATAAAAATGGAAAGAAGTAAGTCAATGATTTGTATTAGTACAACTTGAAACTTCATGTCTTTTAATCTATTACTTTTTCTTATTACTTAAGACTCCTTTTACCCTACCATGAACAATAAGATAAGATATTGCATTTTCTAACAAATGTCGATGTCATTATTTATTATCTCCAGATAGCTGTTCAGTAGCGACACTTGATTTCATTTTTTACTGGTCTCTTATTCTGATTATTATTTTTTATTATTCTGCTCACTGTAATAAAATGTCAACTGGAGCTGAAACATTTCCCAAATGAGACCAATGTTGTGAAATGTTAACACCAGCTTTCTTGACATGACTTCAGTATTTAACTTCTTAAGCTAATTCTTAATTTTGTTCCAAGGCTTTGGGTAGAAATTATTAATTTCTCATGTCTCAAAGGGGCAAGGTTCCTTAGATTTTTATCAATTTCTCCAAGCTGTTCTGAAAAAAAACAAAACAAAAAACAAACAGACAAACAAACAAATGTCCTTAAAATCTCACTGAGGTATCACAGGACTACATATAAGCATAAAATAATGAAATTTGCTCTGGCTTGAAACAGAATAATTGATATGTGATTATATGAGTTGTTTTCTTATTGTTGGCAATACAATTGCATTGCTACTAATTGAATTGTGTCCCCAAACTCTCATCTTAGAATCCTAAGCCCCTGCATAGTGATGCTTGCAGAGGAGACCTGAGAACTAACTACAGTGAGAAAGGGTCTTAGGTGTTTTAACCTCCAAAACCATAAAATTGACTTCTCTATTTTAGCTACCTACTCCATGGTATCTTGTCACATCAGCCCAGGTAGAATAATATACACCAAAAGCTTGACTTTGATGTCTTAACTGTAGTCATCCTGTGATTAACGAGATGATTATGGCTGCGCATGAGAACCTTTAAGATTGAGCAAGCACTTTCTAGTCGTTTTCATTCTTAAGCATTACAAATGTCACATGTGACATGTTAGTATTCTCATTACTTTCCTCTCATAAACTTGATCAGGCAGGGAGATTAAAATAATGGCATGATATGAGCTGTGTCAGGTTAACCACTGAGTCAACTCAGGAACTCAGCATCACCTCGGATTTACAGCTTGATTCTTTAGGCCCACCCAAACTCATCTTCTTTGAATCATGGATTTCTAGGCAGTATGTCAAATGCTAAGGACTCAGTGCTGTGAAACTAACTTAACACCATTTGGCTTTAGTTATTTTTCTATCAAAGTTCCTTTAGCCCTGCACCATACTCTTTAGATGTTGGGATGATCCCTCTTTAACCAAAACCAACTTCTTTTCCTCTTTTGTTTTGTTTTAGTTTTATTTTTGTTTTGTTGACTTATTGCTTTGCAGTGTTGGGAACTGAACTCTTAACTTTTTTCTTATTAAGTAAGCTCCCTGCCACACCATCATGTTGCTGAACTACCCTCATGGTCCTCTTGATTTTTTTCCTGGCACCTGGCATGGAGCCAGGCACAAATGGGACCACCACTGTTTGCTTAGTTATTGATGGAAGAAAATGGGCCATCATGAGGTTTACCATAGAAGGTTTTTAAACTGAATCCTATCAGAGAAGATAGCAGGTTTTAAAATAGAACACTAATGGGTAGCCATGATTATTATTATTTCACTGTCCAGAGAAATAATCTCTTTGGAAAGCAATTGTGATAATTTCTCAGACACATTCTACCTCTAAGTATGTATAAGACTAAATCACTGTCATTTAGGTAGTGTACATTCTTATGGCTTATTTGACATAAAGCTACAGACTATTAATGAATCTCTTAGAGGAAGGTAAGTAGCAGTAGCCTATTTTAGAGATGCTGTGTGATCAGGCCATAGGCAAACTAAGTTGAAAATGGATAACATGGACTCCTAAAAATCAATGTTTATAGCTCACTTATAAAAATAACTTTTCTAAAGCCAGGTATGGTGGTGCAGTCCTGTAATCTCACGGATGTAGAAGCTGAGACAGGAGAATTACCAGGACTATTCAAGGAAAACCAAGCACATATAGCAGAACTTTATCTAAAACCTACCACAACAACTCTGCCTTTTCTATTAACTTTCAATTTAAATTATCCAGGTTAAACAAGTTACTGAATACACTTAGGAATAAATAAATAAAGCAGTAAGATGACATGTAGAAAGTATTTATTGATATTGGTATCAAATTAGTTTATGGAGCCAACAAAAAAGAGTCTACATGCACTCCAGTCATTACTAATACCAATGTGTGAGGATGAAGATATGAAGTAGCTCCTAAAGACAAGAGTTGATGGAAAATTGAAACACAATAACAGCTTTTAGGATCAGACTATGAGATTGTAGTTCCAGAACTCCTTGTATGGAACCTGTAAATACAGTTGCAGTTGTTTGCTCAGTGGCTTGTAAGAAAGATTAAATACTGGGAAGTACCCAGCTCAGTACCTCTGTATGCAGGTATTGAAGTGCTGGCTCACATCTGCTCCCCCATGAGTCTCTGCTTACAAAGAACATGGCAATGTAATCTCATATTGTGTACTTGTAAGTGATATCATCTCTCAAAATGACACTCCCTTAAGAGTCCTTGCTACTTAAATCCCCTCCCTTTCCCTTTTTCCTCCTCCTCCTCCTCCTCCTCCTCCTCCTCCTCCTCTTCCTCCTCCTCCTCTTCTTCTTCTTTAATGGAGTATCAGGTATCTAAGGCTAACCCTCAACAGTCTATATAATCTGAGCTTCTGGTGTTTTCCTTGTTTTCCAAGTGCTAGCATTATAGGTGTGTACCACTACACCTGGTTAATGTGTGTGCTGCTGATAATTGAACATATTATCCATTCTAAACAAGAATGCTACTAGCTGAAATGCATCCCCATTTCCTGTTTCTTATCAATTTTACACTGACTAGCCTCCTGCTTTCACAGGCTCAGAGAACAAGCTTTACCACTTCACCATTGCCTACATTTCAATTTAGCTTTGAGTATGAAGCTGGATTCCTAGGGGCGGATGCTTAAAAAAGAGATGAGAGCATACACCTTTTAGCAGTACCTACAACTGTGTTCCATAACGAATTGATTTTATCGCTTATGTCATCAAAATCTACTTATGCCATTAACTATTTTTCTGATGCTACTAGTAATCACTCTTTGTTATTGGGCCTTCATTTGTGGTAGGTCTTTTGACTCCACCTTGCCCAAGCATACCCTTGCTATTTCCTTTTCTGTTTTTCTTTTTTAAATTTAATTAATTTTTAAATTAATTAATTTTAATTAACCAATTAATTTTCTTACACTCCATATTTTATCCCCCCTGTCCACTTTCCAACTGTTCCACATCCAATACCTACTGCACGTCCCCCTGTCTCCATGTGGATACCCCACCTCCCACCCCACTTTACCTCTAAACTCCCTGGGGTCTCCAGTCTCTTGAGGGTTAGGTGCATCATCTTTGAATGAACCCAGACCCAGTAGTCCTCTGCAGTATGTGTGTTGGGAGCCTCATATCAACTGGTGTATGCTGCTTTTTTAGTGGTCCAGTGTTAAAGAGATCTCGGGGGTACTTTTCTGTTTTTCAACGGAAAACATAACATAAAATGAAACATGTTTCAGAGATAGAATAAATTAAGACTATTTTACTTTTTGAGTTAGAGTCATTTTGAGTTATATTCCTTTACATTAAAACTATGCTATTTTTGTTTAGTTCTATTGTCTTAATTATCTTCTTTGCCTAGAATATCATCTCTGTTTTTTTTATTCCTTCATGATTGTGCAGCCAATTATTACTAATGACCTTGTGAACATAGTTTCCATTTTGTTTTTCAAACTTTGCTTAGACAGTCAGAAAATATATATATATAAAACTAAATCATCTATAAAAGTGCTTTGTAGATCCCTAAAAATATGAAGATTTGGACTTTAATACCTCATCCTCTAAACAACTGCATGTCAGATCACAACCAAAAATTAGCTTAGTGGAGGTTAACACACATATCAGCTTGAGTGCCAGGTGTGAGGTGAGAGAAAGGGGATTTGGAAGATTCCTTTACTGCTATAAATAATCCCCTGGTTCCCTATAGTACCTACAGCTCTAAGAAATTATGTTAAGCCTTCTTCCCAGTTAAAAAGGAACAAATTACGGTAACTATAAACAAGGTGTCCTGAAGCTTAATGTGCTTAGAAATTGCCCTGGAACCTTCTTCAACGTGAGGATTCCCAAATCCTACCTCAAGACACTCTTGGAGGGGATCTTCAAGAAATCGGATTTTTGGAGAGTTTATATACCCACAAGTGATTCTAATGCAGAAGCTTCGTGTCCTGCACTTGACTCCATAGTCCAGAAGTATGCCTAATGAGTTAGAAAAGTTGCTAAAAATTATTTTAAGAACCCAATTAGGGAGCAATGTGTAGCAATGAGGACATGAGTAATATCAGCAGCATATCTGCTACAGATTAGAGAAAAATTTAGGGCAAACAGTAAATCATTGGTTATTTATTTAACAGATATTTCCACTTAGTGAATTATATCATTAGAAAATGGATTAGACTATCTTAAAGGGGGTATTTCAAGATAGTGAAATACTACTAGAAAAGGAAAAATATTGAACAACCAAACCTATCAATAAGATAATTTGTTTTACAAAAGTTTATATGGCACTTATTAAGAAATACATAACCTGGGCTGGAGAGATGGCTCCGTGGGTAAGAGCAGTGACTGCTCTTCCAGAGGTCCTAAGTTCAATTTCCAGCAACCATATGGTGGCTCACAACCATCTGCAATGGGGTCTGATGCCCTCTTCTTGTGTCTCTGAAGCAATAGTGTGCTCATAAATAAATAAATAAATAAATAAATAAATAAATAAATAAATCTTTAAAAAACTTTTTTTAAAAAATGTATAACCTTTCATTAGTTGCCACCAAGGTGCTAAGGCTCCTTTGGGGTGAGACCCTCACTTCATCAGACCACTAGAACCTTGTGGGCAGTCCACAACACAGCCTGTCTCCAAACTCTCCTGTATCTACTCTGTCCTCATCCTGCAAGACCATGATGAGATGACAGTCACAGAGGATAAGATCAATACCATCATTAAAGCAGCTGCTGTCAATGTTGAACCTTTCTGGCCTGTCTTGTTTGCAAAGGCCCTGGGCAATGTCAACATTGGGAGCCCCATCTGCCATATAGAGGCTGGTAGCCCCACTCCAACAGCTGAAGTTGTACCTGCAGGTGGCCCTGCTCCATCCACCTCTGCTGCCCCAGCTGAGGAGAAGAAAGTAGAAACAAAGAAGGAAGAATCCAGGGAGTCTGATGATGACATGGGCTTTGGTCTTTTTGACTAAACTGCTTTTGCTTACATGTCCAATAAAGAGCTGAACCTGTAAAAGAATGAGAAAGAGAGAAGGAAGGAAAGGAAGGAAGGAAGGAAGGAAGGAAGGAAGGAAGGAAGGAAGGAAGGAAGGAAGAAGAGAAAAAGGGAAAAGAAAAGAAAAAAGAAAAAGAAAAGAAAAATCCAGGACAGCCAGGGCTACACAGAGAAACTCTGTCTTGAAAAAATAAAAAGAAAGAAAGAAAGAAAGAAAGAAAGAAAAGAAAAAAGAAAGAAATGCATAATGCTAAGTCTAAGTCTTTTGCGAGGTTTATCATTTCAGGATCATTTTAAGGAAATACTAGGGAGGTCAAGCAAATCATACTCGTTGGCAGAACATATGCTTTGTAGAGCTTTAAGTCACACATGTGTAAGCTATAATGACTTATAGAAATACATGAAATTATATAAGATGAAAATAGGAAAGTCACAACAGTGATAAGCTAGCTTTACCTTTTTAATAAAGTGATGGGATTTACCAAAGATTATGAGAGATTACTGAAATACAAAACTCACATCATATTTGATTGTCCCAATTAAGTAGTGCTATGAAAACATGAATCAGGATATTCATAGGCTAAAGTAGAGTGAAGCAAAGTTTGTATGTCAACATAATTCTCAAAGAATTATTTAAAGATAAAATTTTTTAAATAGCTATTGTTTTTGTTTATTCAGTATGTGTGTGAGAGAGAGGGAAAGAGAGAGAGAGGGGATGAGGAGGAGAGAGAAAGAGAGAGAGAGTATATAAGTTGGCATGTACACATGATTGCAGTTCTCACAGGACCAAAAAGAGATTCACATTCCCCTAGACCTGCTGTTACAGGTCACTGTGCATTGTGAGCTACTACATGCAGCTGCTTGAAGCCAAACTGGGGTCCTCTGGAAGAACAATAAGTGTCCTAAATTTTTGAGCCATCTGTCTAGTCCAAAGAATGAAACTTATTTAAAAAAAAAACAACACTATGTGTTAAAAAGAGAGAATAATATCTTTCATGTGAACTATATTATGACTTGAAATTCTGAGTAACACTTACCAGTTTTTATTTGAAATGTAGAAACGTTTCTCAAACAATCTAGCTTAAATGTCACTGTTTTCCTCTAGTTTCTTGTGTCAGGTATAGTTAATAAATGCTGGTTAACTTTTTTTTTTTTTTTTTGGCCACCAAGAAGAATACCTGTGTCCCATCCCCTAAATCTCCTACAATCTGTAATGAATGATGATTTTAGTTACTCCAACAAAGACCATCAACAAAAATCTGTTAAAATTCCTGTAGGAATAACCTTTGTGATGAACCAAATTCAACATTAAATTTTGTATAATTCATCTACCAAGATTTTAAGATCCATCATCAGAGAAGGTTGATCTATCTGTTTGGTAATTTATTTTAGGCCGGAAAAACCAAGCTGTGCTTGTATGAATTTGCACTGATATCAAGATCCCTGGGAAGACAAGTTATTTTCAGCTTATTGACATTTAGCCACTTGGAGAGAAACTGACACATTCATTCCAAAATAATTAATTTTGCTGAAAACACTCAGAGGCCTGTTTTTCCCAAGGCAGCCCTGTGGGCTGTGTGGAGCCCTGCTAAGTCATACTTGACTGGACACCATCATTTCGTTCCCATCTGGCAACAGGTGGTCATTAATATGAAATGTTAAACTAACATTGAAATCAAATCCCTGAATAATCAACCAGTCTTGGGGAAAGTACAGAGGTTTGAAATGCTAGAAATTGATCATTTTTCTAAATAAACAAACTTTCCATCCCAACTTTAACAAGAGTGAGTTATTGACATCAACCTAGAAAGAAGAAAGCTCCAGACCCTTTTGTTTTGTAGAAATTGATTCACTTGGGAGGATGATGGGTACAGTCAATGCTCTCACAGCTAAATGCAGGTTAAGTACTCTGATAGCCCACCTCAGGAATTGCCGCAACAAGGCCACAGGAGTACATTTCAATCTGCCACTCTTCAAAAGAAAACTTCTGGACAGACCCTCAGAGGGAAGCTAAGAGGGTAGAAGTCCAGCACTTCTCCACCTCCACCCTCAATGGCCCCAGCAAGTTTTGGTGAGTTATCTCTCCAGCTCCTGTGTATAACAATCAGTAGACCTTGACACCTTAGTTGGAAGAAGTCTACACACACACTACAGCTAAGGTACAACTCAAAGCCAGGGCTTGTCCCAAAAATTGTTGAATTCTGCTCTAACACATTGCACTAGCTTTGGTCAATGGTTTAAGAAAGAGCTTAGCAGTGGGGAGATGCTTCATTTGGTAAAGTGCTTGTCATGTGTGGTGGCATGGACAGGTGAGGACTGTAAGAAAAGGGAAACTGAGTCAATGAAATCATTCCTAATGATGTTCTGGATACTCATAGATTGGTGCCTAGCCCTATCAGCATCAAAGAGCCTTCATTCAGCAACTGATGGGAATAGATACAGAGACCCAAGCCAAACATTATGTTAAGCCAGAGGAACTCCAAAGAAGAAGAAGAGCAAGGGTTGTAGGAGCCAGAGGGGTCAAGAACACCATGAGAACATGGACCATAGAATCAACTAAGCAGGCCTCATAGGGCCTCACAGAGACTGAAGCTATAGATACTGACCCCGTATGGGTCTGAGCTAGGTCCTCTGTGTATACTTTATGGTTGTGTGACTTGGTGTTCTTGTGGGACTCCCACGGCTGGGAGTTTGGGTGTCACTAACTCTGTTGCCTGTGATTAGAACCTTTTACCTCCTGCTATGTTGCCTAATGCAGTCTTCATTACAGGGTTTGTACCCAGTCTTATTGTAACTTGTTAGGCCATGTTTGGTAGATAATCCTGAGAGAATTGGGGTTTTTTGTTTGTTTCTTTGTTTGTTTTGGGTTTTTTCAGGGAAAATAGAGAAGTTAATCTGAAGAAAAGGGGAGATGGCAGAGAGACTGGAGGGAAGGAAGGGAGGGGAAATGTCAGTCAGAGTACACTGCATGACAATAAAAGTTAAAAATAAATAAATAAAAGATAAGAGAAAAGGTACTTTAGCAAAATGTCTAGCAAAGATTTTTTTATTAGATTAAATATGAGTCAAAACAAAACTTATAGGGACCAGTTCTTGGCACTTTTGAAAACTTAAAATCCTTTTTCCAACTAATTATTTTAAGTAATCTATAATCATTCCCTGGTAAGTATATTGTACAACTTTTTCTGTTTTCTAGAATAACTATACAAGTACTACTTTATCTTCTTTTCTCTTTTGTTTTCTTTTTTTTTTCAGAACTAAAAATGAACCGAAGCCCTTACACGTGAAGACTCTCTACTCCTGGGCTAATGGCTCCAGCTTTTTCTATTTGATTTCAAGGAATAGTGCTGCTGAATAGGCCTGAAGCTTTCAGCCCTCCTGCGCTAGCATCTCAGGTGTCTGGATTCTAAGTGAGCAACATCTTGGCTCCTGTCATCCTATTTCTTAAAGCTTTATTCTAAGCATCATCAAAGTCCTTTGGAAGATAATGAAGATGGGGATAGACTTTCATTGCCAGCACTTTGATATTCACTGTTATATTCCATTTCTATGAAAAATAAATAGTTGCAAACAGACAATTTTAGTGATTCGTATAGAGATTTGATGATAGACTCTTCTTTTGTTGGTGTTTGTTTTGGTCCTAAGTATTCAAAGACAGTGAGTATATAGGTGGTGAAAACTGTTTATTTCTAATTCTCATTGTTCCCCATTTATTTTAGGTCATCATAGGAGCAAGTTCACACAAATAAGAAGACTCACATTCTGATAGCTCTTGACTCCACATTCAGGCCACAGATAGGTTCAACTTCCTGCTCATGTTATCATCTCTCTGTGACACTCAAAGGCCTTTTTGAGACTCACACATTGGTGCCTCAGATTCACTCCATTTCTCATAATGTTGAGTGGTGACTGAGAGCAGAACTCAAAGCCAGTATTTCTCATCTCTCAGGAATCCCCCAAAAAATTCTTTTCACTACAGATGAGTTTTTAACATAATGTACCACTTAAAGCAACTTAATTGACATGACAACTTGAATGATAGAAAATGTTCCCACCCTTAGAGGAAGAGCTACAGGAAAATGATGAGTACTGAGAGGAAATCCAGATATCCAATGCCAAGTAGTCGTTCCAAAACACTTATAGATATGGACATACCACATGAACTTAGTGCAGAGGGAGCATGTGGGCATGTGTGTATGTAACAATGATTAAAGAAGAAACAGAAAGAGGCCAGGAGACATAGGAGGAGTTGGCATGGGAAAGGGAAAGTCATGTGAAAATCTCCAAAATTTTAAAAAAAACAAGTCATTAAACTAAAAGAAGCAAAGAGACATGAATGTGGGAAAGGAATTTGCAGTCAGGGAGATTGACAAGGGTGAGAGACAAGAGAGGATATGTGTGAGAATAATTACAGTGCATTATCTACAAATGTGAGTTTATCAAAGAAGAACTTTAATTAATAACAGCACATCCTGAGCAAAGTAGACAGTAGACATGGCAACAAGGCCAAGGCAGAAAGATCATAAACTGAAAATCAGGTGTATTCCATAGACCCTGTCTCTAAAACACTGATTGATTGATTGATTAATTGATTGGTTGGTTGGTTTATTGATTGAAAGAATCATTGTATTAATTGTCCAACTTCCTAAACTGACTGCTTTAAATATATTCTTATTTGAAATATTTTATTTAAGTGTAATTCTCTTCAACATATTAAAGCCTTAAAATATCACCCATACAAAACATACGGTCAGAAGCTAAATGATTCAATTTTTGATAGATCCATTTGGTCTGCTATGTGTATGGGTGTGCACATTTTTCCATCTCTTTCTATTCTTTTTAATTTTTAAAATTCGCTTATAAAGTCCATTTCCCTCCAGGTGTCTTGCTACACCATCTGGCTTGGCACCTCCCCTACTCCCCTCTTTCTCATCTTCCTGATCTTCATGCCCACTTAAGCCTTTTTATCCCCAGTATTTCCCTTTCTACTTCTACATCCAATGGGTTCACTTGCCCTCCATGCTCCCCTCCCTTAAAGCCTCTTTCCCCATCTCATGCCCTATATAGCTTCCCAGCCCCTACACACATTCACTCTTACAGGAGCACACACGTTAAATGTAGATGCTAAGTGTTCCATCAAAAACAAAAGTTCAGTGTTTGTCTTTGTGGGTTTGAATTTCCTTCTTTGTATGATATTTTTCAGTTCCATCCATTTTCCCACTAATCTTCTTTTCTTATGTCTTCAACCCTGAATAAGATGCCATTCTATGCTTGCTTCACATCTTCTTCCTTCATCTGTTGATGGGCATCTAGACTGACTCCCTTGCCTTGATATTGTGAGCAGAGCAGCCGACATAAATGAAGATGAATATGGGTGAGCAAATGTCTTGAATGCAGGACCTAGAATGTCTTGGGTATATAGCAGTGATAGTGCTAGATCCTTCAGCAGTTTTAATTTCAGCTTTTTGAGAAATCACCATGGTTACTGTCATAATGACTGCATAACATGGCACTCCCACAAGAAGGGCTCCTCTTCCAATATGTGCATAGGTTTCACTACAACTCCGAACGTTGCACACACTACTGCATGAGACTCCGTGTATATTTAATCATCTGTCCAATAAATCACAAATTAAAACTTGAGAAACACTAGCAAGTAGCCTGTATAGGACAAACACTGATGTCCTTTAAGCCCATGTAACATTTGTATTCAGTGAATCTTAATATATAAAATATTCCACTCTACTCTTATGCAATGTCTCATGAAGAGAGCACATTAAATTTATGTTCTTGGCTTTACCACATCCTTTTGTTATAAATGAACCTGAAGATCCAGCCTGTTGTCTTGCCTGCATACTTGAGCTCATGTATATTATTAGGTTTATCTCATGAGAGAACTTTGCCAAGATCACACACTTCTAGAGTAAAGTTTCTCCTTTTAATTTCCTTCTTTCTCAAACAAATCTTTAACTGTCAGAGGTATTAAAATGGAAGTAATCTTTTACAAAAGCATTTTTGAGCACCAGCAAGGCCTCATGACTTCAGATGCCACTGAAGCCAGCTGCCGATAGTAACTCAGATAACAACACATTTCACGCAGCTAATCTAGTGAGGCTTTCTAAAAATATTAATAATAAAATCCAAGTGATTGAATTCTCTACATGAGCACAGCACAAGCTCGCAGGCTGCGTGCGTCATTGGGCTCTGGTTGCTAGGAAATCCATGAATAGAACCTAATATGCATTCAGCAACAGGCTGCCGACGCCATCCATCTCCATGGATGCTCCCTCAATTGCCTTTGAAATGACATTAAGATAACGTTGAAACATTCACAACAAGTTAGAGTCAGTTTGCACAAAGGAAGCAGACCATTTTTGGACAGCCAGCTGCATTTCCTGTGCAGCCTTTTTGAAGTGCACTTTGTCGTGTGTATTTTGTTCAGGTAGCAAGGGACTGAGGGAGAAGGCTGAATTGTAAGGGCAGATGAGACACAAAGCAGGGTACAGATTTATGAGTTTTGGAGACAGGTGCATACAAAGTCAGTAATGTACCAGTTTGCCAACATCAACTTTATTTTCATGTTTTGTTTGGGGAAATGGTTGGGTTGGTAATGATGATGATAAGGGTGGTGATGATGGTGGTGGGGTGGTGGTGGTGGTGGTGGTGGTGGTGGTGGTGGTGGTATGTGGGTAATATGTGCAGGTGCATGTGTGCATGTATTTGCATATACGTAGAAGCCAGAAAGTCAACTGTAGTTCTTTTCCTCTGTCATGCTCCACGGTAATTTTTGCATCCAGGGCTCTTACAGAACCAGGATGCGACTAATTTAGCTAAGCTAGCTAGCTCACAAACTCCAAGGATCCACCTGCCTCTGCTTTCCCAGCTCTGTGATTACAGATGTGTACTGCTTTGATATTGGTGCTGAGGATCCAAACTTGGATCTTCATGCTTGCATAGCCAATTATCTCCCCAGTCCAGTCATCCTTAACTTTTCCAAGGTCAACATTCCTTTCTCACAAGACTAATCACAGCCATGACACACAATGGTTTTGACCATGAAGGATCTTGTGTCCAAAGCTTCTGATACACGATAGCACAGTGATGTCACAGTAAGAGTACCAATTAGGTAGTAGGTAGAAAACCGTGGCAGTGAGTGTGGTAGAGTAAAAACTGCAGCTGGGGTTACTGCCATTACAGTTACTGGAAGTAGATAACTATATAAGAAGGGACTCATCTAGTTTTAAAGCTTTGCATCGCCATTGTGGCCTAACAAGAAAAACAAACATAGTGTGTTTCTATAGGATAGTTCACAAACATCTCCAAACGCAGTCAGCTTCACTCAATGCAGAAAGCTGATTCAGAGAGGAGGGAGAAGGCTGGTCCAAAGTCACAGGCCAGGAAGAGTGGCAGAGTTGGTCCCCTGCTTCCTCACAGGGGTCATTTCCAGGCTCTTCCACTGATTCCTGTCAGCACATTGTGACAAAGCTGATCACCGTGAGACAGAAACTCCAGGTAGAAATAAAGGAAAGGAGAATCGGAGGGTATCAAGAGGAAGCGACAAGGATTTTCTGATGAGCATGAGAGCACACTGAATGATAGACCTAATCATTTAAATGTGCAAGTGCGTATGTGCATGGAGCTCTGTTGAGACCCTCCTTACAAGGCTGTAAACTGAGAAAAATGGCAAAGCTCAGACCCGAGCACGTCCTAGCTCAGGAAGCTCAGGTCAGCTTCTAATCCCACCACTGAAAAATAAGAATTTTTGAAATATGCTCCTTTAAAAAAATATGCACCATGAGTCAGGGCGCTTTCTAAAAGCATGAAGCATATCTAACAAGGGAGAAGGGCATCAAAGAAGAATTAATGTACTGGACACCATTTTATGATTCAAAGGTGGTAATTTCTTCAGTACATTTAAAAATATTCACATGTTATTGTTATATTTGTTCAGGAAATAAAAAAAATTACAAGTGACATCTAGATAGCTACTTTTATTTTTCTTCAGTGTTTCAGATGGAAAAATGTTCAATTTAAACAGAAAATTACAAAGGAAGGGAATGAAGTCACACTGAGAGAGGCCCCAGCTTGTTTCTGCTTCTGGCCTCTGCCTGCTGGGCGGCTGACTGGCAGGCATGCTGCTTTGCCAAGCTTTGGTTCCTCATCTGAGAAATGAGAAAATCAAACCTGCCTTTGCAACCTTCTGAGACTGCTGATGAACACTGCTTTAAGAAAAACTGGCTTTCAGGAGGTCCTGGAAGCACTGAGCTCACAGAACCAGGATGAGAAAGGGCAAGATTCAAGTTTTCCTCTGATCAACACAAGGATGATACCCCCAGTCACACCAGCGTTTTGGTTTCAGGTTTTGGTCACCTGCAAGATTTCATCTAGACGTGAAAATAAATACACAGCGTGGCCCAGACTTTTCCATATGCTAATTATCACTTGTATTTACTGAATTGCCATTCACAGTTCTGTTCAAATCATTTGTCCCAACCTGGAAAGAGGGCTCAGTGGCTAAACTGCCTGCAGCACAGGTATGAGGAGCTGAAGTTGGGTCCTCAGAACATAAGTAAAAGTCTCATGTGTCAGCATGACTCATAACCTTACCAGAGGCAGGAGGCTGGGGGCTCCCTGAGCAGCCAGACTAGACAAAGCCTGAGCTTCAGGTTCAATGAAAGGCCCTACCTCGGGGGGGAGGGTGCAAAATGGAGGGAATGGGAGGGGGTGAGTTTAGACAAGACATCTGAGTGTCAGCCCTGACCTACACATACACACACACACACACACACACACACACACACAGAGTAAATTAAAAGTTAAGAAAATAAAAAAGAAATTAGTCCTAAGAAGAAATTCTCCAGCATCCCAACATCAAGGCTAGCAATAAACTATAGAGGTGATGCTCCAGGGGCAGCCTCAATGACAGTGGACAAGCCTCATGTTCCCATTGTTCAGTAGAGTAGCCAGGAGCCACTGAGGCTATTGGGCATTTAAAAAATTACTGTTATTTGCAGATGTGAATTACCCATTTTAATATATTTTAATTTTAAGCTTAAAGAGCCACATGTGGAGCATGGATCAGAAAGTCCATTATATCCCGTGATATAACTGGGGATTCTTGGGATTACCTACCAACAATTAAAATATGTTAAGGACAAAACTTTCAGTTTAACATAAGGAACACTATTTATTAAGAAGAAGAGAAAGCCACGGTTGTTTCCCTTCAACCTAGGGAACAAGCAGATAATGTGTCTTTCTTTATGATTTGACTTTTGATTATGTTGTTTTTCGAGAAACAGATAATATGTGTTTTTCTCCAGGCAGGTGAAAGCAGAGCCGAGGATGTCTGTGTTTTCCGCACAGCAGTTTGCCTCTGATGAAACTGGTATTGTTTGTCTTTGTGTTATTTTATATTCAACTTGTCTATAAACAAGTAGCAGCATTCACCCTCTGAATGGGCTAAGTGACAGCGCGATATCACATGCTCACTTTCCTCTGCCTGCCTTCTCAGCAGCCCCTCGTCTTCTCTAAGGCTGTAGCTTTCTTCCGCCTCCCTCCGAGAATGTTCCAGTATCTAAACCTTTCCTCCCAGCTGAGGAGCATTATCCACTCCATCAGAGGAAGGCACTGAGGTATGGACCAGCCCAGAAAGAATTCCTAAGGACAAATGTGCATATCAGATGGCTGCCTCTAATGGCTTATCTATCATTACCACTGTATTCTTTCTCAGTGGCAGAATAAACAGGAAATCGCGTTTTATTTTGTTTTTTTTTAGCTTGATTTTAGAGCCACCAGTGCATTTACAGTTCAATTCCTGCCCCATGGGTACACCCTCCCTCAGCCATGTGGCATCCCAAGGCAGCAGACCACCTGATGGCAAAGGCAAGAAAATCATTTCTCATCTTGTCAGTGAAATGAGTGCAATACATTGTTTAAACAGAGTCTGAGTCTCATAAATTCAAAATGCCAACATCTTTTCTCCTAGCAATTCCACGCTGAGCCTATATTAATTCATGCAGCCCCACTACAAGTAGACATTAAATTGAAAACAATCATTCCCAGATTATTCTCTTCATTGGAATGAAAGGACATCTGATGGATCAAGCCTAGATGGTAAATTGTAACAGCCAGACAGGCTGCAGCCTTGTTGAGTGGGTAATCTTAAAAGGTAATGCTAAGTTAGCATCACCCATCAGAACTCCAGCTTTGATGAACTAGACAGCAAACTCAGGTTGTCCATATGCTCATATGCACCAATACTGAATGTGTGATTACTGTCCAGCACATTCCGAAGAGTCAGAAGAACCTCACAGGACAAGATAAGTTTACATAATCACGGAGCCACGGAGCTAAGGTTCATTTAGTAAACAAATAGTGTAATTCACAATTTCATCCACCTTAGGACACAAGAAAAATGTGATGCTAGCAAGAGGGAAGTGTTATGTATACAGTGTTCTGCTTACATATATGCCGGCTTGCCAGAAGAGTGTGGGGCATCATGTGGTTGCTGAGAATTGAACTCAGGACCTCTTGGAAGAGCAGTCAGTGCTCTCAACCTCTGAGCCATCTCTCCAGCCCCAGGCATCCAGTTCTTTCTGAGATAGTAGGGTTGACACTAGGATCAGGTATGAAGGAGAATACTCCCCATAGGCTCACACATTTGAATGTTTGGTCAGTGAGGAGTGCCACTATTTGAGAAGGACTAGGACTGTGGTCTTGTTGGAGGAATTGCACCACAGGGAATGGGCTTTGAGGTTTCAAAAGCATAAGCCAGGCCCAGTGCTGTACTGTTTCTGCTGCCTGCAGATCCAGACGTAGAACTTTCAGTTAGTGTTCCAGTACCATGTCTTCTTTCTGGAGGCTGCCGTGCTTCCCACCATGGTGATAATGGACTGAACCTCTGAAGCTGTAAGCAAGCTCCAAGTAAATGTTTGACTTTACAAGAGTTGCCATAATCATTCAGTCTCTCCACAGCAATAGAACACTGGTCAAGGCAAGGTGCATGTGATGTGGTTTCTTGAGGGATATAGGTCCAATCAGCCTCAAAAAAAAAAAAAAAAAAAAAAAAAAGAGAAAAGTCTGAGTCCAAAAAGAGACAGCCCTGATGGAGGTAAGAAGATGGCTGTGGCATGCAAGACAAAGGATAGACCACTACAGGGATACACAGACACTAGGATCAAGACTGTCCTGGGGCTTGATGGCTGTGTCAAAGAGTGAACAGATGTATCCCAGTTCTTCTAAAGGGCCTGCCTGTCACAAAGATGATGTGTAAAAGTTGTGATTCCTTAACTCCAAGAATAGTCTGCAAGATTGGAGGAAGTTCCAGGCCTCCTTGTGTTGTATGTCTGTGAAGCCATGTTGCACGTTTCCCATAGGCTGGTCTCCCTTATCTGCCCCTACTTGGTGGCCAATCCCTGCATTCCCACTGTTCCTTTATTCACTTGCTTTCTGGTATAAGCTCACTTCTGTACATATCCACCTTCTCTGTTGCGGGAATATTTAACTAATGAATCCACCCCACAAACTCCCTTTCCTGCTGGAACACATTCTAAAGCCGGTACCATCTGGCAACACCATGTCTTGGCAGGCTCTTGTGATTTTCTCACAGCTAGCAGCAACATCTCACTCACATGCAACTCTACACACCCTCACAATCATTTATCTAACGCTTAGAACCCAGTAAAGCATGACTCTTAAGGCTTAATTATCTAATCAGGTTTATATAATTACAAGATCACAATTACAAGATGCCAATACAATAATTTCAATGCCAAATGATAAAGACAAATTTTGACCCAATTAATTTAACCTTGTAAAAAACCTTAGCCTGTTTATAACCACTCAGGGTCTTAATCGTCATCTTCCTCTGACTCCAAGTTGAAGATCCTGCCCTTCTCTCTCTGACCTTTCTCATCCTCAACTTCTAGCTCCATCTCTCTATTCCTGTCCAATCACAGGCCTGTCACTGCCCTACTGTGACTGGACAGAGAAAATGCTGCAACACTTCTCTGCATTTCCTGGCCTTCTATCAGTTCTCTGCTAGGATTTCACACAATTAAAGGGGCTTTCTTTAAATGGCACCCTGGTTCTTAGTCCCCCTGACTTCTCATAGGTCTTTATGCTTTATACATGCTGTTATTGCTAGCAGCAATCACTCTATGGCAAACACAATATGCATCTTGCTGTTGACCAGTTTCTTGTGAGCCTCCCACAATATAATACTAGCTCCTGGAGGACAGGGCATGTATTTGCGTCAACCAGTCTCCTTGAAGTGCCAGCTAAAGCAATAGGACAGTCATCCCTTGTCTTTACCACCTGAAGACGGGGAGTGGGCTACACAGAAGGCTCTTGCTCATGAGTACCTTCTTTGGTGGAAACCCCATTGTCAAGATAAGAAGTAATTTGCTTGGATTCTAAATTCATAATGGACTCACCCTATGAAAACACTACGGATACATAAATCGGCATTGAGAAGTAGAAATTTCTAGTGACGCTGTATTAGAATCCCAAGAGGAAACTTCTCCCATGCAGTATACCACGGTTTTCTCAAAAGTAGGCATCTTAGTTAATTTTCTATTGTTATGGTAAGAACCTATAACCGAAGCAAATTATAGAAGAAAGAATTTATTTGGGCCATAAAAATTTTTAAAAAGTCTCAAAGGATTAGAACTCTCGACCATTGTGGCTAGGGCCATGGCAGTAGACAGGCAGGTATAGGTGCTGGTGCAGTGGCTGAGCACTCACATCGTGAGACACAACCACAAAACAAAGAAAAAGAAACTCAGAGTGGCATGTCTTTCTTTTTTTTAATTAGATATTTTCTTTATTTATATGTCATATGATTTCTCCTTTCTCAGTTTCTCCTAAAAAAAAAAACAAGAACAAACCCCTGTTGCCTCCCCT